>NW_010105913.1:35001-35293 GCF_000699245.1 Pterocles gutturalis | reverse complement strand
GGCCCCAGCATCAGGCCACGCAAGGGGACCATCCAGAGCCCCCCATATACGCCAGAGACACTGCTGCATTCTTCCACTGAGCCCGGCTGGTCTGTTCCTCCCCCTGCAAACCTCCCCCAAGGGGACTTTCTGCCCCTTCACCCCAGCTGCCAGGAGGAAGATTCCGAGCCAGTCTGGGGTAGGGACCATGCTGAGAGGAGGTGGCTGGAGAGGCAGAGACCCCCCTGCTGGAGGTCAGTCTTTGGGGACAGGAGACCACCTGGGTAGACATGTGTCCCAGGGAGTTGTCCCC
>NW_010105913.1:0-34931 GCF_000699245.1 Pterocles gutturalis | reverse complement strand
ACCCCACACTGAGGCCAAGCCCCACTCGCGTGCCCAGCCTGGAGCCAGGTCATTTGGCAGCCCCTCTTGTCACATGCCTTGACCCAGATTATTGCCACAACCAGGGTTTCTGCACAGATAAGATGCAGGGGCTTTGCCTGCCCAGGGGAGCAGCCCCCCATAGCTTTGTTGGCAGGAGAAGAGACCCTGTGGCAAAAGCTCCTGCTGGGATTGCAGCAAAATAGGTACAGCTGCAGGTGCCAGGAAAGGGTCAGCACCACCTGCACACAGCTGCCAAAGGCAGAAGTCATGGGGAGGTCTCCAATGTTGAAGGGACTCAAACCACAACTTTCAAATATTGGCACTTCAGAACAGCATTGCTGCTTCATCCCTTCCTGGTCCACCTCTTTGCATTTCTCAAACTTTTACAGGGCACAGAGACAATTTTACAGGGGTTTTCTCCTCTAAATAATTAATTTAACAATTATTTTTTTTAAAAAAGGCAAAGGTAGAAATAAGAACAAACACGCAAAACCAATCCAAAAATCTAGGAAAAAATACAGGATATCTTCCAGTCCCAAAGATCCAAGCAGTACACACAACTCACAGCTAAAATAAGCCTCCTCAAATGCAGGAAAAAAAAAAAAATCCATCTCTCCAATCAGAACTAGAAACCATCAGAAAAGACCAGTTCTATCAGCCTCCTCCCAAGTTGCCAGGAGAGCAGGTGCCAGGCGTCCCTTGCCACTGCCGTGACTGCCTCCCTGTAGCACCTGAAGTGAGAGGTGGCCAAGCATGAGCTTGGGGAGCATGTGTGTGCCCCCCCACCAGCCCGGGAGCCCACATGAGGGGCTGGTGAGTTCGCCCCAGACAGGGACACAGCACATCAAATCCATACTGCTGCAGCACAGGATTTCATTTCCCAACAGCAGTATTGACCTCTCTAAATGGCAGGATTTGGGCCTTAAGGCCTTTAGCTCATTTTTCCACGTGAAAGGTTTTTCCATGTGAAAGTTTTTTCCACCTTTCCCCCAGTGCCATGCTGGGGAAGGAAAGCAGCTCCCAGCCGCGGCAGCTCTCCCTGCCCAGCACGGCTGGGGGGAGCCAACACTCCCCAGCTCAGAGCAGCATCAGCCACTGCATGAGCTACCCAAATGTTTGCACCAACCCCACTTGCAGCACAGACAGCTGCCCCAGCAGGGAAACATTCACCAGGAGGGATACAGCAAAGTCCAAAAGCAGTGATTAAATACCTTAAAAAAATTATTCATTTCAAATACTTCAGGGAAAATCCAGCAAAACCAGCAGGTTGGTGTCATGCTGAAGGTGCAGCCATCCTCTTGCTGTCCCAACCAGCAGCATTCAGAAAATACCACATTTTTGCTGTTACACATCTACACACTGCAAAACTAAGCCCATAAGACCAGAGCCCAGGCTTAACTTATTCAAGCCAGTGATGCTCCTCACCTGCTGACAGCCAAGGCAGGCGGAGGTGCTGCGCAGGTATGAACTGCTAATGCACCAGCAGCACGGGGCTCATTCGGCTGCCTGAGCCCAACCCCCGGGTCAGAGCCCCAGCAGAGGTAAATCCCCCAGCCCCACACAAGCCAGGCTCCTGCCCATCGTCTCTAATGAGGATTTGGCTGGAGGAAAGCAGGCAACATTGCAGCCTGGTATCTGCAGAGATGGGAACAGGATTTCTAGCCTTACACTGGAAGTTATACCCATTTTTCATATCCAGTTTGAATTTTCAACATATTCATGTTAGATTGATTTGTTCTGAAGTGTAGATTTTTGTTCTTGGAAATTATTATACACACATTTTTGGTATGAAGATAGGAAACTAAAAGCTCCCAAATCCATCAACCCGGAACACTGTGTTGAGGAACAACACACAAGTGTCTGCATCAGCTTTCTTCTCCCTGGGCTGCAATATCATTTGGGGTCCTCAAATCCTCTCTAGGAAGAGAATAATGTGTAAATAAAATACATGGCTGGAGCTCTTCGGCAGTTCCCAACTCTTGCTGGTACTGATGGCAATCAGATGCATAAACACCCCCGGGAGCAGGGGCTTGGGGCCCAGACCATGAGGCTGTCTGTGCTCTCAGCTCTACCAAACCCCAGGCTCTACCAAGGGCGAGTTTTTTGGAGGTGCAGATGTTGGCATTATTTAGCTGATATTTTACAGATGCTGCTATATGTGTTTCTTCATAAATTCAGCATGATTTTGTATTTGTTATTGAACTCCAGACGGGAGATAGAAAAATTATTTGGGTTAGAAAATTTTCAGGGTACGAAAGCAGATGATACCCAGACCAGCTGTGGTATCACTGTAATAATATAGATCATCATAATAATTTCTGCCTTGAGAATTAGGAGCTGCACAAAATAGCAGCATAAAATTGGTGTTTAGAATATCAACTTGGCACCAAGTTCTTGCTGTAGCTGCTGCAGAACTGCACACAAATCTCTTCACAGGAACAGTACTATTGTTTTTAATGGATTACATTTTATTAGATTTTGAAGAGTGTTCACATCTTAAAATGCATGCAGGAAGTACTGTGTATGTAAAACACAGCCGCATTAATTATGAAAGCTAGTAAATGAATCATACATTACTGCAAATATATTATGCATTGCTTACATCGCTTTGCCATGGCATGTTTGCACGATAGAAACAGAAACTAGAAAGGAAGGCTGGGAAAAAAAAACAACTAAGAAAAACCAGCAACGTTAGCTGAGGAGGCAAGAAGAAAGAGGAAAAGCACAGAGGGAAGATGTGATACCAGCATGACCTTATTTTTATACGAAGCCGAACTGATGGCCCTTGTGATACTTGAGTACCTGGGCACTGAAAAGCTGGGAGTCAGAGAGCTCACGGCGATCTCTCTGACAAAGTTATATGTGATTTCGATAACAGAATCATATGGCCTATCTCACAGAGCATCACTAGAGCTCACAGATTTCTCTCTATTTTTCATCAAATGACTTTTCCTGCCTGTTTGCAAATTTTAGCAAAGAGTTAGTGATGTACTGTATATGGAGAGTGAACTGGTTTTTTAAGATGATGACTTATTTCCTGCCAAATTTGCTTGAAGAAACCACTTCAGTTCTGCGCACGAGACTTCATGTTGCTTTGATTTATTATCCAGGATATAAATGGAGATCTGTCTAGCTATAGTGGAATTCAGAGCAAAATTAAATTTTTCTCCTGTAGGAAGAACATAACTATTTCATGCAGCCAAACAAATTATCTGGCCCATAAAACTCTTGCTGTATATTCATATATTGGGGAGGAGAAGCATACCATGAGCCTGTGGAGATAATACGGATTCGGCTCAACTTGCAGCCAAATCACGATGCAATGTAAGGCTGCTGATCCCTCTTAAAACTGCAGAGCAGGCTCCTTGCGTACAGGAAAACCCAAACCCTCTGGCACCCCTGAGCTTGGTCTCTCCCCTCACTCGGATTCGTGCCGATGCCGAGTCCCTCGCTCCCAGCAGGCAGGGAAGGCAGCTGCCCGCAGACCTCATGCTGGCGAGCTGGGCTTTTCTTTTGGCAGCTTCCTCTCCTAAGCAAGAGCTATTCTCCCAGTTGGTTTTCCCATTGGTTGCATTCCCCCTGAACCTGCCGGGCTGTTTCGATGCTGCTGGTAGAGAGGCGAAAGCTGGGCTGGGGCGCAGGGCAGGAACTGCACCTCTGCTCCCTCCTCCTGCTGCGTTCAGAGGGGCCCCTCTCTCATCGGCATCGCGCTGCTGTTGGCACCTGGCTGGTTTTGTTTGTCTTCAAGGCTCCAGTGCAAACTGCAAGAGAAAACAGAGCATGCAGTCGGTATTGCATTCAAACCCTCCCAGGCTCTGCCCAGGCAGCGGGGATCTGATCTGGCAGTCCACTCCCCAAAACAACCTTCACTGGATTTTAAGAAGGGTTTTATTTTAGGCTCAGTTTGGCATGTGTATGTTTAACTGAAAGAGCTGCTCCACCCTGTCCCTGCTCAGCACTCGCTGCCATGCTGTGGCACTGTGAAATTCTGCAGGGACAGAGGAGGTTGGGGGTCATTAAACCTTACTGAAGACTTTCACCTCTGTCGTATATTGAAAGAACCTTTCCATTAAACGACTCATGTTAACAAACCCCATGGAGTTGTCCGCTGATTATTACTAGAGAAAACTCTTTTAAAACAGGAAACCCAAACTAGGGAGCTAAGCCCAGGGAGGAGAAATGCTGAGAGAAGACACAAGGGCAGGTGCTTGCTGCTGGCAACCTTTCTGATTGTTGCAGCAAACAGGACTGTTCAATAACCTCCGTTTCACAAAGCCGAGGGGCTAGAACTGTTCTGGCACCTCACGTACACAAATAGGTCTGAGGAATATTCAGGTTTGATGTCAGCTCTTCATTGCCTTCCAAGTCTGAGCACCCAAGAATACCAGTCGCGTTTGCATTTCCATGTTAGAGCTCACATCACATCTGTGAGATGAAATAATGGAAAAACACTGGCTGGAAGGGACCTCTGGAGGTCTTGAGTCCAACCCCCCATCCAAAGCAGGGCTAATGTCAACGTCAAATCATAACAAACTTTACCGTATCCAATCTGGAAATCCAGAAAATAATTACATCGCACTCCCTCTCCCAAGTGACCTTGGTGAGATTCTAACTAATTTTCTCACTTTTGGCTGGATAAACTATTCTGGGGAAGTCTCAGGGATTGTACTGAGCACAGAATTGGATTTTTTAAGCCTAAAAAGCTTTTTGCTGCCTCAATTGCAATTCACCGTCCATTGTTAAACCCTCAAACACTGACCTAAGTGGCTGTCCTGGAGAAGGACGTGGGCCACCGTGTTTAAACAGTTTGGTCTGGGAGAGGGCCAGAGCGTGCTGAAATCTGTCTCCACTGATCCCTGTGTATTTTGAACCAAGCCCTGAAGGAGAACGATGGGGCCAAACCTCATGGTATGTTTTGTACTTCAAAAATGTTCCCCCTCTGTGCCGGGCAGCCCTGGCAGGGGTAGGGACATGGCCTGGGTCCCCACAGAGCCTGCCCTGGCAGCAGACTGCCCTGCCCTCCCTCTTCTTGAGAAATAAAAGGAGAATAAAGTGCAAATAAAAATCCAGGAACATTGCAAATGGATCAGGCAAACCAAAACCTTGGGGATGGATTATTGGCATTTGACAAACGCCTTCCTCCTCATCCATATTGAGCTTCGGCTCCCAAATCGTCCATGCCAGAGAGTGGCTGCAACGCCAACACTGCAAATTTAGGGATTTAGGATGAGCAGCGAAGCTCAGCAGAGTGACTCAGGGACCTGCAGGACTCTGTAGAGCATCTCTCTTCCTTGGGATGCAAATCTGTCCTGCTTACCATGGTCAGCTGGAGAAATCCACCTAATGGGGGATCGGTTTGGTGCTGTTTAACACCATCTGGCTCATGTGAAGTTATTAACACAGCAGGGAAGAATGCTGGGGCATTGGTGGCAGGCAGGGACCAGGCGATGGCTGGCGTGCCATGCACCAGTGAGGCAGCCACGTAGCTGACGTCGGGCTCCGTCCCTCCTCACCCTGGGAGACTCCAGTGCAGAACCAGAGCTCTGCTCTCTTCTATTTCCATCACTGTAGAGCCAGTAAGAAAAATAAATCTTTGGATGATTTCTGCTAGCTCCAGGCAATCTAGAACCTTTGCCAAAGAATTACATCGAGGCAGTATTAAAAAAATAGGGTTGTCTCCAAAGTCTTTTAAATACAGAGGCTGCATCGGCCTTGTTCCTGGCAGCCAGGCAGCCAGGGAGAGCGACCTACCCATCAGGACCCCATTTTGCGACTTACAGAGCCTGTCAGGAAAGATCGATAGTTGGCATGGTAACAAGCTCATTTCCCAAGACTAGAGCTCCTTTTTATTAAATTTGGCTGGCTATTGATCAGTTCCTGATCCACGTATCAAAACATGACAAGCACTTAATGAATCACAGATTTTTATTGAAGCGAATAAAAAAATAATAATATCACGAGGCAGCTGGGGACCGCTGCCTGCTTCCGAGGGCGGCCGCCGGCTGTGGCCAGAGCTGGACACGGCACAGCCACAGGCAGCTCTCCCAGGATGGGGCAGGGATGGAGAAGGAGCACCCATGTAACCTACTCTTATGGTGATTTCAAGGATGTAATGGGAAGATCCTGCTTTCCCTGGCCGTGCACGTCTCTTACAGCAGCATCCCCATTGAGCAGCTTTTTGTGCTGCATGGGATTTTATCCCTCCTCCCCACTTGCTATCCAAGGCTCTCTGCTGTCTGTTAATGAACAGTGAAGCTGTGCAGTCCCACCCCACAGCTCTAGCCCCCCAAAGCCAGTGGTTTCCCAGAGGTTGCTCTTTGGACCTTGAAACTTTTCCCTCCACAGCAGTCTCCCGGTTCCCAACACATCTGCAACCTGCAGGCAGCACAGCCACGTCATACTGCAATGAAGTGATGGATACGGTCAGTCCGTGCAGACTTGCTGAAATTATCTCTAAAGTTTGTGTTGAACTTATTTACCTTGGTCCTTCCAAGCAAAGCTGCTTGCTCTGCATCCTTAAGCACATGGCCATAGCCCAGCAGCAGCCTGGCATCCCTTCGTGTGCCATCCTGGGCACCCACACTCCTCCCGTTTGCTGTCCCAGAGGGCAGGTACCTCCAGTGTGGCATAGTACAAAACCCTCAGCATTTCCACAGGAGTGATATAGTCCATTAGGAAGATGATATGTCTATTCAAATTGCTTTAACGTGCATTTACATGAGAGATAATAACAGCTCCAAAGGCTTCTTCCAGCCTATTAAATAGTACTCACTTAAAATAGTGTCTGAATTCATGCTGAAATGACAGACTATAATAATCCAGTCATATCCATTCAGCATAGAGAGCCTACTGTAGATGCTTAGAAGAATTGCAAGATATATTTATTTACATGATATGTATATGATAGCTGATTTTTTCAGGTCATCTCCTGTGACTGGCCTGATACAGAGAAATTGTTGCAAGAGGTCTCTGCATCTCCCTCTGTCAAATATTTTAAGAGGAGAGAAAATACTCTGACCACATGCCCGGATGTGTTAAAGCTTCCAACAAACTAATGGTTCTGCAAACTAGGATAAAAATTTCATACAGAAGCTAAATACCCCAGCCATACCCCTGTACCCTCAGGGGACAATTGGCATCTCATAACCAATCCATTCATGGTGAAGGCCACCCTTTCCAGCAGCTTTAAAAAACTGCCAAAACTTTTAACAAATCAATGCAGTTTTAAAAGAGCCCAAACAGTTTATCTGCCTGCAGCCACTCCAGTGATCCTGTACCATGGACAGGACTCAAAATCACGGATGCTCAGTGATGTGCTTGGTGCACCATACACAACCATGCCTATATAGCTGTGCTTCAGGGTGCACTGCTATTGCTCATCTTCCTACGGGACCATCACCATACCTCGTCTGGGCTTGCTGACACTGCTTGAGCAGCAGTCTGAAAGGTCACAAGACGACAGGCCAGGAAGCAGCGGTTGTTTTTTATCAGTCTTTTGAGAGAAAGTGATGCCTAGAGAGCAGAGCAGAGCAGCCCCCACGCTGGCCAGGATGACAGAGTGCCCCAGGTCTGCAAAGTCACTGACATTCTCTTCTTCGACTCAGAGCAAAGGATGAACTTTGTCATCATGTTACTCATGTTTTTTTCCAGATGCTCAAAGAACAGGAAGGAATCAGTTTAAATCAGTAGGTAAGTGGACAAGAGCGATTCTCTTTGTCATCACCTCCCTCCAAGGGAAATTTTGGAGAAGAAACAAGAGTGCTGCCTTGCCCCTTTGAAAGCTTAGCCAATCCTGCCAACATTTCCACAGGAAGAGCATCATGTTCCTGTTTGGTCTCTATTTCAGACTGTGCTCCAGCCCTGCGTGTTCCTCTCCTGGGAACATTCAGTGCAAATGAAGCTACCTCAGCAGCCTGAGCACCTGAACGTACCTAAAGGCAAATGCTACCAGACATATCTGGAGATACATCAAACCCATCATGTCATTTAGCTGCTCCTGAAGTCTGACTCCAAGACTCCGGATTGGAGTTGGGCATTCGGTTGTGGAGCAGTGGCCGTGGTTTGCCCTGAGACTGAACAGCTGAGCTCCAGGTAGAGCCTGGGAGCAAGGCGAGCTTCACAAGCCACAGGTGGGTTTTCCCCACACAGCTCCCTGCTACCCAGTACCTGCCCCTGCCTGGCTGCAAAGCCGAAATTCAGCCAAAACAGCTCAGCAATCCCCAGGCAGAGAGCTGCTGCAAAACCCCAGGCGTTTCCCCTCCATCCCAAGATGCTCAAAATTGCCAGCAAGGGTGAGGCTTTCTGCTTACAAATTCGCATCTGATTATTCAAGTAAAAATCCCTAAGGAAAGCGGTGATGCATGTTTGTGGGCATCGTCTGTTTGCCACTTGGAACCGCTTTTTCTGAAATGGTGGGCTTTCAACAGACTTCACACTTGGTGCTGGCTGAAGGCACGGTGGTGCCCACCAGGTCTCCTAGCAGCTCCGCCACTCGCTGTGAGGGGGTGGGAAAACCCACAAACCCACGGACCTGCCGCAGAGCATCCTCCCTCTCCTCTGAACTCCCTAGGGCGGGTAAACGCAGCGACAGGAGAGCAGAGCGGGGGACTGAACAGCCTGGTTTTGCGCTAGTGTTTAATTTAAGTTAGAAATAACGTCTCTCTTACTCATCTAGATCATATTAGGATTTTGAAAGGACAGTCACGCAACTTCCCCCAGCAGTTATGGCAGAACCGCGCTCGGAAATGAATGGAGCTCGTGGAAGCATTCAGGACCGAACAATCGGATTTATAATTAGGCCTAAAAAGAGAAGAACGCTGAATAAAAGCAGCACAGCCAATTTTAGAAGAAAAGGAAGTTCTGGATGGAATTCATTGGGGTAGAGCACTGAAGTGGAAATGGAAAGTGTTCAAAGATAAATGAGTTTAGGCCTAAGAGTTTGCTTGACATCTAGAAAATGTACTAGGAACACAGTGTCAAGAAAAGCTAAAGTGAATAACAAAGAAACACAAGAAGTGAGAGAAGAGAGGAAAGAGCCATAAAACTTTGGGACAACAAAGAGTTGCAATTATAGAGGGAAATGTAATGAAGTGTAAAAAATCATAATGAAAGCAAAGATAGAGAGTGAAAGGATGATTGCATATTTGCTTAATGCACATCGGAGAAGTGTCAAAGACGTGGGGAACAAGAGGTCACTAAATGAGAAAATAAAGCCTCAGAGGAAAGGCACTGAATTTATTGCTTTAAATACAGATTTATTTGCCTGGGATTTACCACTTGAGGGCCAATGACAGAGGCAAGCAACAGAAATGTTTTCCTAAAGCAGAGGAAAAAATTCTGAAGGAAATGGAGCTTTTTTCTTAGACAACCAACCCAGCAATGCAGCCTAACCCACCAGCAAAGTGCTGGGATCTAATGGGGTCTCAGAAGCAGAGGGAAAACTCAGTCTAACTGGCCCCCAAGTACGAGGGGATTAATGTTTGCTTTCTGACACCCTTTACTGGCACCAGGAGTCCTGTCTCAGAGGGGCTTACCCCTTTGCAGGTCATCTGCCGTGGAGACAGGAGTCCCCTGTCAGCCGTGATGGGACTCCCCTCCTTTTTGGGATTTTTCTGTTAGGGTGGTGCCTATATATGTCCCAAAGTACCTGCCACATCCTGTGTATCAGTTCCCATTACCCTCACAGCATGGGAACTCCCTACAGCAGGTTAATGCCGTGGCCCACAAAACCTTTGTACCGGCTCCAGATGAGCAGGACAAAGCGTGATGAAAACCATCCCAGGTTCTCCCACGGTGTCCCAAAGGCTCCGCTGCCTCCAGCACCTCTGGGGTTACTAACAGGCAAACTCAGGGTTTCCCAGCTATGGGGAAAACTGAGCTTTGCTACTAAATAAAACAGACAAAACTCTGTTACCTGAGAATATCTCCCTTCCCCAGCACAAGGCACAGCCGTGGCTCTGCATTTACGGATCTGTGGCTGTTTTTTGACTCCAGCAGAAGAAAAAAGCTCTTTCTGTAGAACAGTGTCCCCAGCTGTCCTCTCCCACACCCTGGGGACACACAGGGCTTCAAATATAATTTTCTACCCTGAAACGGTAAATGACCACGGGGTGGGCATCCCGCTTTGCCAGGGCAGCCGGGAGAGGACAGCACCTAGGGAAGGGGCCAGCACCCTGCCAGCAACAGGGCGGTTCTCAAAGCCATGGCACGGGGCAGAAGTCAGAAGAGATGGAGAAAACGGCTTAGACCACTCCATCGCAAGAGAGAAGCACTGGATGAGGCACGAGGAATGAGTCCTCACCTTATCTCTATGTCCCAGCAGTGGAAACCCATATGGGTGCTGGATGATCCCAGCTGAGGGGTCCAGATCCCTAAGGAAGCACGGGGTACCCCTGGGCTGGCCCAAACCACCCCTCTCCTCTGGGACCTCCAGGGCTTGGTGCCTTCAGGAGCGGGGCTGAGGAGGAGCTCACAGCCCGCAGCAGAGCAGGACACTCATGGAAAAAACAAAAAGGGAGTGGAACAAGGCTGCCAAGTGCCTTTTCACTTAAAAACCCTACAAACAGCAGAGTGACATCCTGGGAGTGGGATCCTACTGGTGCATTTATCAACTGAGTGATATCTCGACAATTAGTTGTTTTCTTTAATTTAGGACTAATTTTGTCCCACCAATTTAAATTAGAGCCCCCAATAGGATAATTTCCTCACAACCATAATTTTGTTACAAGCTTTTCAGTAATCCAATCACAACTTCTATAATATTATTTGGCATCTAACTGAGACTAGAGTAACCACAGGGGTTTGTGTGCATTGTCTCGTTTCTGATAAAAAAAAGTAGAATGAGTCCAATTAAAAATTCTTTTAGTACTGTCTAATATTTGAAACTCCCCAAAGTCAGGACAGAAACATCATCATTCCAGTCACGCAGCCCGTCTGTGGGTGACAGCAGAAGCTACATGCTAATGTCAGCCACACATAAGTGTCTGTCTGTCTAGCTGTCTGTCGCAATAATATATTTAAAGAGAATTGCCAGGGTGGAAATATTCATGTTTGGAAATATTTGTCTATGACTTTAGGGAATTTTCTCCAGAGTATTTTGGATTGACCTCAAGTCTCTTTCAACTCCCTGAAGTCTTACTCGCAGCATCTTGGGCCATGATGCAAATATTCAGCACATGGCAATTCCCTGCAAATCTCATATTCATAGCAGGAAATGGAAGAGAGAGAAACCCAGTGGTGGAAAGGTCTTGTGGCAGTAATAACACACACAGCGTTGTCAGATGGGGAAGCTTCAGCATGGAGATGCGCCAATTTGTAGGGGGAAGAAAAGGAATAGAAAGCAGTGGGGATTTTAAAGTGAATTCAGGTCTTAAAAATTGCACCTTCTTCAAGTCACACACAATCACTCCTGACAGATATTTTTCAGGCACATGGAAATATAGAAGGGAGACGACAGAAATCCCTTGAAATAAACACAATAAAGGAGTCAAAAGAGAAAAAAAATTAATCTAGGCTCTATAATAGAAATATTAAATCCAACAGGACTGGTTCCCTTCTCCATGAGTGAGACCCCCCCAGGCGTGGAGCTTCAGCCTCGAGGGAGGAAGGTTTCTCTCTCCTGTCTGTAAGCAAAGCCATGACCTGTGAGAAGCACCGATGTACCGCACCATGGACTGGGCCAAACCCCAAGAGCAATCGCAATTGCCCCAAAACGAGCATGAACTAAAAATTTATCTTGGGACTACCCAACTGCTTCCTCGTGGGAGATCTAGGACGTAGAGAGCTGGTAAAATATGAGACAGATAAAAAAATGGGGATTCCCACACATTTTCATTTTCCGTATTTTCCTGTCCACACTCTCAGGGTAATTAACCCATTTTCTGCTAAACAGCCTGTCTCTGACAAATCTGCCTTTTTCCTAGCAAAAAAATATTCTGCCAGAAAATGTGGAAGGTGAGCTGAGAGCTGCAGCCATGTCCCTGCTCACCCGTTCCTGCGACCACCCCAGCCATGCTTGAGCACGACAGGAAAATCAGTGCCCCCAGCTTTGAGCTGAGCACGGGCCAGTTCTCATACCTGAAGGTGGATGCACAGACAGAGCGTGACTGCCAGTGCCCTTTCGTGCCCCCTTATGCTGAGCTGATAAGCTCAGGAATGATGGCTTTTCCACCTCAACACCACGTTTTTCTGGTATCTTTGTTTCTACCCCAGGTTAAACACATCAAGGCTTCATTGCTCAGAAGGGAAGGCTGAGCAGCTTCTGGAGGAGGGGTTACCTTTGCGCAGCAGCGTTGTTCCTCCTTCCCGCTACCCAAACGATCTGAGCAGATCTCATTTAGTCATTACAGCTCTTCCTTTTGTGTCCTCACCTAAAAGGTATTAACTTCCACCAGACTTGAAAATGTCAGGAGCAGCCCATGAGGCCCGTATCAAGAACAATGGGTTCAGAGGCTTCATGCTATGGTCTGTATACATCTCGGCCAACAGAGATAAGAAATGCCCAAGACGTGCTGACTTTCTTGCCCTGCAGGGAGGTAATCGTACCTGATATCCAAGGAAAGGAGCACGATGGAGATCAGTGGAGGTTAGGGACAGCAACTGGAGCAGTGTGTGAGCCAGGCGCCTAGGACCTGAACACACAGGGCATGTACACAGCAGCAGTTATCCTCGTCTGATTTTTGCATTGAGAGGTGCCACTGGGTGCTAGGATACCCTAAAACCTGGGGGAATTTAATCCCAACTCGAAACAAGAGCAGCCACGCTGAGCTGCACGGGGCCGTGCAGCTTTGCTGACCATGACCTGGGTGCCAAGAAGAGGCAGCAGAGCTGGAAACGCAGGGTCAGAGCAGTTCAGCCCCGTATTCAGAGGGACTCCAGTCCCAGGCCTTGTTGAAATTAGTCTTTGCATGGATACGTATAAATAAATCCAGGACACTGCTTGCGTAACAGTAACATTTTGTAGTATCTGGCATTTGCCGCTAGTTGAAGGCTAAGTAAACCATGCTCCAGTGGAGCATAAAATTGCTTTTCCTTTGGAACAAGCAGGGCATTGTAGTAATAGGCAAAACTGTACATTGTGTTAACGGCTGTATTTTCACATTATTGATTTACATTGTGTAATGCCATGCAAGACCTGCTTTCAATGATATGTGCATCTGTCATATCACAATAACTGCAAAAGGCCGGGTGCTGCTAGGAAAATGAAGCGCTGGGGATCCCGGGGCATATTCACATCCATGTGCCCATCATCCAGAGGTGATGATTAGGGGGATGTTGTGGTAATGAGCAGGTCCCAAGTGTGCGCTATGTAAATCAAGGCTGCCCGGGTCAGCTTCCACTTACTGTGCACATCCAACTTTTTCAGCCTGCTTGCTCTTCTGACAAGGAGAGCGTATGGAAATGGCTTCCCCTTGGCAGCTCCCCTCAGCTACACGTGTTTCAAGGCATTCAAGACGGATGGGTTGCATTTTTTTTTCCTCTCCTTTCCAACTTTTTTTCTGCTGGGGCCAGATCTCTGCAGCCCTGGTGTGGGAATGTCTGCGAGGATCACCAGCCGCTGGGTGGAAGAAAGCAGAGCAGTATGAGAGAGAGCCACTAAAGATGAAACTGGTGAGGTTTATTACAGGAAATGTCATCACTAAATACACCTTAAAATAAGAGGACAAATACTTTGCAGATACAGTGTTTTGAATCTAAGGGAATTAATCTCAAATATGCAATAATGAGGTGTTGATATCAGTCTGAAACATTTTATAAAATCACTATCTAGTTAATGCAGAGCTCAGTTTGTATTATCTAGCCTGGTGGTAAATTAGGTGAGCTTTCATTTATCTGCAATATCTGACTCGATTGCTTACATTGGTTCCAGGTGCTATGTATTATATCAAGGAAAATTAAAATAATATTTTTCTTCCTTTTTATTTGGTTGTTTCTAAATAGATGAAATTGGCTCATTGCTTAAGGAGGAAGGACAGTCCTGGAATCAGCTTGCCAGACCAAGAATTGAGCAACCAGGCTCCAAGTCCTCCATCAGGTATAAACTTTTGGCCTCAGGCAAATCATTTAGTCTTCATGCATCAGCCCCTCCAGCTGCAAAAGGACCCAGCTCTGCTCTGGAGGGTGCTGAGATCAGCATCACAGTAACATCGGGGGAGGGCTCAGCCACCCAGGGCTTGCAGAGGGCCATGGGACACCAGGGCAGACAGACAGACTGCCCTAAAATCAAACATCACTTAAATATTTGTCTAGAATGTGTCAGATTTAACAATCAGAGGGATTTCTTTGTCAGTGGGTAGTGACAATTTGCAATATTTAAATATTGGTCTAAGAATCAGCTCTTTCCTTTGACATTTCTACAGCCACAGAGATGCTTCAGGTGGGGACCACGAGGTGCCCTGACACTCACAGGCATCTTGACCTTCTGTCCACACAGCAACAGGTTATGGCTTTAGACACCAGCATGAACCAGCAGCTTGGGATCCACAACGCAGGTGAGAAGAGCAGCATAGCAATATACCCCAGCCAGGCAGGGGCTAAAGGAAAGATGTTTCACTGCTACTGAAAACATGTAGGTGTCTCTGTGTTGTGATGGATGTGTTGACTTTTATTTATTGCCCTCTTCAGTCTTGAAGCAGCTCAGCTCTGTCCCTTTGCCTGCACCTCATGGGGGAGATATAATTCCAGAAAATCACTTTTGACCCCAGCTACCTACTACAATGCAGAAACATTTTTAAAGTTCAGGATGATGTGCTGCCTGTCTCCTCCTGTCCCTGCTTCTATGCACTCGTATCCACTGTGTGCTTGTTGCATTTCTGAAATGGAAAACCAGGGTTAAATGGCAGCTCTCCTTTTCAGTTCACCTTTAGCTGGAAATTAGGGGTTTTCTTTTTCCTGCCTTCCAGATTTATTTTTTCACTCTCTCCCAGTCTTAATCTTTCCTCTTTGTTTCAGTTGAAAAAGTGGGGAACATTTTACCAAATTCTTATTTCACATGGTCCAAGATAAAATCAAAGATAAAGCATAATCTTAACCCTTACTGCCACAGACTGACAGAAACAGCCTAAGATAAGGGAAGTTTTAACTCTTTTATCGTTGATGTTTTCTTTACTAATTGCTCTAGTGCATTTGCATTGCTTTCTTTTGAGCCAGCTCTCTATTATTCAGATCTAAAAGTCATTAATGATCAAGACTTCAATGTTGTACGTTGTTTTAAATGTTACTTGTGTCATCAACAGCTAACAGAAGCAATGCAACTCTGAACTTGGGTCTCAGAAGGTAAAAGTCTTTTCAGTTGGTCTTTAAATACTCAGATAACCCCCGTTAGCTTTCTCTACACCATCAAAGCATTTGGATAGCATGAAGCAACTGAATACATAAAAATGTATCTAAACACCTTGTAAATCCCTACACAGAGCTGTTGCCGACACTACTTTTAACCCTAGGAAAACATTTCGCCAATTACTGATCAAATACAATACAGCTAAATTTCACCGCCAGCACATCATTTTGATAATGGGTATGGAAATTATCCATTCAATAGCTATTCAGAAATAACTTAGAAAGATTGGTTTTCAGATACTTCTGAGAATCCTAGAATAATCCCCTATAATCACTGTGGTGAGAATCCACCAACATTTTTCCCTTTGAAAAAGGCTGTTTGGGGTGAGAGCGTTGGTGGTCTCTGCCCGTCCTCTGACGGAGGCATTCAAACAATATCCCTGAAATCACCAGCACTTTGCTGGCAGAGCACCGAGGGGTTTCATACTCTTACATGACTCAGTCAAGAAAGTCTGCCAGCAAGGAAAGAGACTTTAGCTCTCCCCGACCAGCTTGGCTTCTCAGGCTCACCTCAGCAACCCGTCGATATACATTTTCTTCCTTTCCCACAAGGCAAACTTGCATCATTTTCTATCCAGTGTCTGGAAGAAAAAAACCCCACAAAACAAAACAAGCAAAATAAAGTACCTAAAATAAGCAATAACTACACTTTGCACCTCCCTGCTGCTCTGTGCCAGCTGCCAAATGCGACCCAGGAGCATTTTAAAATGTTTCGATTTCATGATCTTTCTTGCTTCTTGGTATGAGACTGAAATGATTCCTTCTTCCTTCTTTTGGCGTCGATACTGTTTTCTGATTTACTTGACTGATCTAACAGAGGTAAAATTTGGTCTTTCTTGGCTCACTGGAGGAGATGAAGTGAGGGGGCAGCTGGATGAGAAATGCATGCCTTCTCCAAAGTGGCAATTAGTCAGTGGATGTAAGCAAAACAAAAAGAAATCCCAGATATTTCTCAAGCTTTCCTTTCCCCTCCAATAACTCAGCTTTTGCTCCCTTATGAATTTTATGCTGCCCAGGTACCACAGAGTCCTCTAGCCCAAGGAGAACTAAGTTTTTCTATACTTGCATATAAAACCCTTTGGGGACCCCCTGCCCTTGTGCCCCCCATTGCCACCCCACAGCAGAGGTGGAGGTGTCCCTGCCACCGTGCCACCCTGACAGCAGCAGCTGTCCCCAAAGGGAGACACAACCTCTTGATCTAAAGCAAAGGGCAACCACCGGCCAACAGCACCTTGCACCCCATCCCAGGGCCAGGCTGCTTATTTCTGTGTGTAATTATGCAAGGGGTTAATTGGGAGCATAAAAGGCTCCTCTGGGAAGCCCCATTAAAGACCGCAGCTCCAGCTTTCACCCAACAGGTGAGGACCGCAAACACACACGTGGGCTATCTGAATCACCAGTGCCTGTAGCAGTTTGCTGCCATCCCAGAGTGGAGGAAAGAGAGATGGGTCACCCAGCCCAGGGAAAGGCTGCGGCACCACCAGGACCCTGTGCTCCCTGTCCGCACTAAAATGGCAAAGTCATCCTTCCCTACCCCAAAACTGCAGGTTTCACCCCAAAGGGCAGCACACAGGGTTAATACTGCAAAATAGTAGTCTGAAAAAATCTTCTGAGGGCCATACTTGGGTCAGTTTTCATTCACAAGCATGTTCACAGAAAATGAAGAGCAGCCACGCGACACAATGGCCCCGCACCAGCCAGCCTGCGCAAATAGGGCAAAGTCAAAACACCACGACCTGCTTCACAAGCAAAACCATTTCCCAATGGCTTGTGGAATGAATCTCACACCAAACTCACTCACAAACAACATGCTGAATCCCTAATGATTCGAGGAGAGACTGACAGCAGCCCAAGACTGTCACACGGTGTCACTGGACAAGCCTTCAGCCACCCAAGTCTGCCTGCACATCACCCAAAGCCAAGAAAGGGGCTAATTTGGGTGCATGTGCTATTTGCTATAAACAGTTGCGGCAGCTCTAAGGTAACAGGATCAGGACTGTTTTGGGGGGTGGAGAGGGCACATACAGTTGGGCAAAGCCGAGAGACGGGGCCGCATGGGAACACAGGGTGGAGGGGCTGCATCCTCCTCCCAGCCTGCTGGGCTGAGCCTTCCAGCTGAGAGAGAAGTTGGACGTGAAGAACATACAAATCCCCCAAACCTCAGGGGTTTTCTTTCACAGGAGGAAGCGTGGACTTCAGCAACAGCACCTGGAAATCCCAGGCAGCATCTGTAAGCTGTGCTCGCAGCCAGGACGCAGGGCATGGAGCAGCCAGGGAGACCCACCAGCCCCAGCACTCGGGTAACCTTTTGAGCAGGCTGGGTAGCGCTGAGGACAGGTTTTTTTTTTTATATCAGCTTTACCTTCAAGACAAGATTATTGCCCTATCCAGTCCAGTATTTAACAACTGCCATTCATCCCCACTTTGGCCTTCCCTTCCACTTTTTTCCCTTTGTTGCTGTGTAATAGGAGAGGCAACAGGGCACATATTTCTGCAGAACAAAGCATTATCATCTTAATTATAGTTTCCTGGTGTTTTCTTTACTTTCACCATTTTATTAAAAACAATTAGCTGAGAAGAGCCATCTTTTTTAATCTCTACCCTATTGTTCTCGTCTTTCTCTGAATCCAAGGAGGCCCTTTCAGAGGCTATCTGATTCATAATTATGTATGTTGGAACAACTGCTCCAAAAGTGAGCCCAGAAAGGATTCTGATAATGCTTTCCTAGCAGGCTTGGCTCTGTTGCCTCTGAAGCGTGTAATGCTAACAATTTAATAAAAGCTATGTGAAAACAAGGGCTTATTTTCAACAGGCTGTGTAAATGACGGATGCAGCCGTGCCATGAGGGTTGACCTAATGGATTGAGGAGGAGCTGGAGTCGCAGTGAAATTAGGAGCCAAAGACTTTTGTTTCACTGCCAGACTTGGCTCTCCTGACTCCTTCGAGGAGTCTGGCTACAGGCAGGTATGACCACGAAGATAACAAAGGGTGGGGATTTTACAAGATAATGACCCCAGCTCCATCCATTCACACTCAAAACCCACAGGACTTCATTACTGGTGTAAACTGGAGGAAGGTTGGACCCGTGCTCGAGTTTGGCCCCGATGCTCCAAGCCTGATTTAAGTACAGACCACTCTATCTTGAAAGATGCCTGCTGGATTTTTTTGCATATTTATAATTATTGTTCCAAAGCTTTCTCCCCAGTTCTCTGCTTACCCTATAGGCTTTTATTTAAAATAGTACAGCCAGAGCACTGCAATTTTTCATTTGAAAGGGGTTTTTAAAATTTATTTTGTTTTTTACACTGGGGAAAACTTTAAAATGTATCATATTCGGTCAATTGGCTCTTTAGGTTTTTTTCAAGCTTCCCCTCCACCATCTTTGTTAATTACCCGCCATTTGAACAAGGGTCTTCTCCTGCCTTGATCGTGCCGTGAAATCACGAAGCTATATTTGTCTTTCTAACATCAAAGTCATTTCCATGGTCACCGACTGTGATGTCATAAACACATTTTTAATGGCTTGTTTACAGCAGGGAACAGACGGAGAGAGGAGATTATGGGTGGAAGGAAACTCTTATCGATACACAACAGTTTTAAGCACAACTGTGAGGCAGGAGCAGGCAGAAAACTTGAGGCCAAAAAATATTCCTTGCTGAAATAGTTTCTCTTCTGAAGCTCACCCCAGCACAAAAATCCATTTTAACTTGCTAGCAAACAAGCAATCCCAATGGATTACTATTATGTCAGTCAGCCCGGAGTTGTGCAAGGTGCTTTCTATGCTTGGAAGACAGCAAATCCCTGCCCCAATCCCTCCAGCTGGTTGTATAGAAGAACACGCACAACGCAGCCCCAGCAACTCCTACAGAAGTGCTTGGGCACGGCACAGTGGAATCTGAGCACTACTGGCCCATAGAGTTTATTTGTCTCAGGTCACAGCAAGAACAAGAATTCCCTTACAAGATACTTCAGTTGGACCAGAAGATCCTTTTTTTGTCCAGCAGTGGCTGTGGGACCCCATATCTGGTCTTCCCTCTATGTGGAGGGCTGCCACTTTCAGACAACCGTTCATGAGAAAGGTCTCTTCTGGCAAAGAAGGGCAAACACCAGGACCAGCTTGAGCTTTGGGCCACGGGAACAGCAAGGTCCTTCAGGCTGTGTGACCCCACTGCCCAGCCTAGCTCCTCAGCAAGTCCAAAGCGATGTGAACTCCTCCTAGCCAGCTTTCTGCTTTGGTAGCAGGGTTGGGACATAGCCAGCTGAAACAGGGGGTTGTCCAGGTTCTTCAGTTAAAGTGGAAAAAAAACCCCCACATGTCCCGTGCTCCCCTCCCACAGGGCACAACACAGAAACTGTCTAACAGGGGTTCACCAACACATCTGGTCTCTGTTTTGAGCTCTATTGATGCCACTTCATGTGTCTTGCCTTTCTTGATTCCCAGTAGCCCAAAGCCAGCATCAACTGTTGGTTTCCACTGTCTCCGAAAGGCAATCCTACTCAGGTGCTGTCCATTCTCAACAGATTAATGGGGTGGACCCAGACACACTCCATGTTGGAGGCTGGCTGAGGCAGAGCCTGGTGCAAGACATCTTGTCCCACCCCAGGGCAGAAATAAGCTCCTTCAACCTGAGCCAGTCACAGCTCAAGAGAGGGTGGAGAAACCAAGGCTGGAGAAACCAAGTCACACATAATTTGTCTTAGAAGTAATGTAGATGTTTCCCATGGCCTTCAGAGGCCAAATGCTGTTTCAGGCATTGGCCAAACATCATCTCTTCAGGTGGCAGGACACTGATGGGGAGCTGAGCATCCTGTTTCCATCCTGGAGGTCATTCAAGAGAGCCCTGGTTGATGATTTTGAGATAACCCTGGGACATCCCTGGCAGATGGAGATTGCTGTGGTCAGCCAAAAAAAACCAGCACTTAACACAGTTCTTCAATGCAGGGAAACACAAAACCTTGTTGCCACCTTCTCAGAGGCTATCAAGAATGGCCAGGGAAGGGCTGATACACTCCTGGGTCAGCAGAGGAGCTGCAGCGGTCTCTGCTTGGAAAGACTTTCCCAAACTGGGCCCTGGTCAGCTCCAGGGTGTCCCTGTGCTCCAGGACCAGGACTGGCCCAGTGGTACCCCCCGGGCGGGCCAGGCTCTGCATGACCTGCTGTCTTCCTCCACACCCAGCCTCCTCCCAGCAAGATCCTCAAGTAAAACTTATCCCAGAGCCTACAGGAGGAAGAATTGGGGCTGCTCAAAGACTTGGAACTGCCCCTGGCACTTGGCTGTCTCAGAGACATGACGAAGAGACATCCCTGTACATATGCTCCGAGGAGATTATCTCTCTCCCCTACTAAAGAAAACACAAGAGGGGTGGGGGGGAAACCCATTGAACAATGAAATTCCTAAATCCTCATCCTATGAGAAGAATTAACATAGCTTTTTCCCTGCTCCAAGACTGGGAGCTCCCTGGGAGGAGATCCCGTTGTACATCACACACTGGCGAGGGTACGTCTCTGAGTGTGCTCTTTTCCAGAGCCACCGCAGTCCCTGGCACGCAGGAGCTGGGATTTCACACACCCTATTCATCGCTGAGGTACAGAACAAGCGAACCACCATTTTTTTTTGAATAAAATGGTGGCACAGATGAAAACTGCCAGATCAAACACAATCCAGTTGTCTGTCACCACCTGCAGCTCCTCTCCGCCTTACATGTAACACTGAATTCTTAATCAGGTTAATATTTGATTTCTGGGTGCTTAGACAAACAAAAAATCCACCACATAAAAAAAAGGCAACATAACAAAAAAATAAAATACTATAACAGATGATTAATGTTGCAGGCGTGAAGCACCGAGATGCAAACTACTGATGTTAGAATTTAAATTTCTCCCACAAAATGGCAAGCCCGCAGCTCTGGTGTTCATTTGCAGAGGTGACTGGCTCCCAAAGCCACCAAGAACAACGAACTGTACACACATTTAACACACAAAGGTCTCAATCTCTTTTCTAGTATCTTTTGAGAAATGTTACAGTAGCTGAGAAAGGCAAAAGTGTTCAGTTAATTGCTCTTAAACAGCCTCCTCCCCCTTCCCCCCTGTACATCACATTGCTGTTTAAACACACCCTTCGAAAGGCACTCCCAGAGGATGGCAGGGAAGTAGGCAAATGTGGGGTTTCCAGGGAAGACAGTTAATACAGATCAGACAGGAGAGAGTTTGAATTTTTTCTTTTGATTTTTCTGCTCACACATACGGTAAACTTACCCTAAAGCCAAGCCTGAGCACTAGAACTAGTCCCAAGTCCCTGGGACCAGGATAGACACCACGTTCCTCACTCTTGACAAGAGACCAGCAACAAAATGAAATTAATGTCTGTCTGTGGGCAATCCTGGTCTGCATTCAGCTTTGAGTTTAAATAATAATTTTAATATACTACAGAATAAATGGATTATTACAACCAATACAATGGATTATTCAAACAAAAATGAAGCAGTGTAACAGCTAACAGCAGTTATTCCCAACAGCACAGATTACCTTTAAAATTAAAGCATATATCACCTCTTTAGAGTATAGAGGACACTTAAAATTCCTTATTTATTTATTTCAAAGCCACTGACTAGAATGAAATATTTCTTGGCTTGCACTTTTTAGCCAGTTTGATTTGTACAGGCTCTAGATTTGCTGCATTCTGCTCTTCTAACAACACATAATTCAGTAGCAGAACACACTTTCTGTTAGATTCTCTTTAACAATTACTTTTTACCTTTGTTTCTAAATACTCAAACAATCAAATGTCACTAAATTAATTGCTAAAGTGGTTTTTTTTTAAAGGCATTTGACTCATTTGTAAGACCTCTGTTGGTAGCAGTTATGGATTTCTTGTTCTTTCTTTATCTTATATGTATTTTTACATCTGATAGTTAAACCGTTACTGAAAAAAAAACCCAACCAAAAACCAAAACCAAACAAAAAAAACCCAATAAGACCCAAAGACTGCAGAAACAGCTCAAGAAAAGACTGACTGAATGGATAGAAAAAAAAATAAAAATCTCACCATCCTTTCTCTTACTGGAAATCCTTGACTGACCAGATGAACATCCATTGTGCAAGGAGTCACTGTACTCGGTCCTATATTTTATTTCAGACTGTCAGGTACTGCAGATCACTGGTAACCAGTACGTAAATCTTACATCTTTTCAGCTTCCCACCTAGTAGAAATCACTATATAAAGTGCTCAGTAAAAGCAACAGACCCAATGCTTCTCTAATTTTAATCAAGAGCGGCCTTTTGCCAGGTGCAGTAGGGTCAAAATCAGGCTTTAAAGAGGCTCTTTGGGTGTCCCAGAAACAGGCACAGAAAAACCTTCCCCCCTTCCCCAAAATCCCCGACGTGCGCCCAGCCCCGATGCCATCAGGAAGAGCAAAGGGGAGTTGCCATTGCCAGCGTCGACACTGTTAGGGTAAAGATGAGCTTCCTTAAACACGAGCTTAAAGCTCAAAGACAGGGGAAAACGCTCAAGTTAGGTCATTTCCCAGCATTATCTCTGCTGGAGAAGGTACAATGTGAGCTGACGGGGACTTTTCACAGGCGAGAATTAGGAGCGGTGCTTTTTCATTGCTTGATCTCGCAGACTACAAAAGCCCAGTCTTGCGAAAGGGCAGGCGTTGCCGGCATATAATAGTCCAAGTTTAGCCTAAAACATAAATGGGGCCTATACGGCGTTAAATAGGGAAGCTGGTTCTGATGTACTGTGTCCCTGCTTTTCACTTTTTCAAAATACATCAGAAATGCCAATAGAACAGCAGATTTGAGCGGCTTGTGCCCATGTAGAGGGCTGGCTTGCAGGTATTTGTCACAATTTTCAAGAGTGGGTTAAAATCTGGCTGTAAAGTGAATTTGCATGAAACAATTTAGACACTAATGGAATTTTGTCTTTAATATTAATCAATGCTAAGGGGAAAAAAATCTCAGTAGATGTGACCACCTACAGGATGGGCAATGTGTGACTGTACCTTAACCAGCAGCAGAGGCGCTCAGAAGGGCTTGTAAGGAGGTCTGGGTCCAGCTAAAGAGCCAGCAGGATTTCCCCCAAGCTGGGCTTGACAGAGCCACTCATCCAGCCATGCCGATCAGGACATAGAATCATAGAATGGTTTGAGTTGGAAAAGACCTTAAAGATCATCTAGTTCCAACCCCCTGCCATGGGCAGGGACACCTTCCTCTAGACCAGGTCACTCAAAGCCTCATCCAACATCTACGGTTGCAGAAGACCCTTCATTTCCCTCTATGTGTTGCTGCCTTTGGGTGCCTCTAATTTTTGCTATGCATCTTTAACATCATTTTTATAACATCCCTAAGTGAGTCTGCTGGACTCTTAATATTAACTCAGGCTTCCCGACCCTGCTTTCCTTAAGGACTTCAAGGGGAAGAGAAAAAAAAAAAGTCGGACAGAAGGAAATTCTGGCATCAAGCAGCCCTTCTGCAGAAAACATCACACAGTTGAGTTGTTCTCCCAGACTCCTTATCTCTCGCCCCAGAGACCCTCATGGTGCTTTTGGGAGCAAGTGAGAGCTGAGAGAGGCAAAGGGGGAGGCAGGAGGCACAGCAGTCACCCAGGAGCAGGACAGGCTGTCCCATCCTGCAGGCACCAGGGCTCACTTCCATTTTATTATTTATTTTAGCCCAGTACATCCATTTGCACCTGCCTGCAAAGTGCTGGGGGAAGGAAAGGCTTAGAGAAGAGGTTTGAAGGAGAAGTGGTGGAGAGACACGGAGGGTGTCCCAGGAGAAGATTATCAGTCATTAGACGTCACCCACAGGTGACAACTGCTCATCCTGAGCTTCTGTTTCCAAACGCTATGAAGACACGGGGGAGAAGATGATATTGTACTAAAATATTTTACAACAACTTGCTAGAAATTATGTTTTGGAGCATTCAGTTTATTAAATAGGACATCTGGCTTACTAAAGAGAGGCCAAAGTGGCAGCAGAGTGTTATGCTGGAGAAAAGAAGGGTTCATAAAAATTCTCCTGTATATTGAGCAGAACGACCAAGTGCCCATCACTGGGCAGCTGGGCATTTGCACTGCACCCTGGGAGAGTGATCGGATGGGCAAAACGCAGCAGCAAAACCCAGTGGCAAAAAAACCCCCTCTGATTTCAAAGGCAGAAGGGTTAACCTCTAAGTTATTAAATTAATAGGAATCACGAGGGAAAATATTGAATGTCTTTGCTTTGGCTTGCTGTGTTGTTCTGAGAAGGCTGCAAAAGGAAATTTGTTGGGGGAAACAGTTTATGCTGCTCCTGGAGGCGGCCATCTGGGATGCTGAGATTAGTATTTTAGATTTCTATTATCTGAAACTCCACTGGCAGACTCTGTAAAAAGGAGTTTATAAATTCTGTAGTGGGGTTTAAGTAAAACTATTTTATCTAGGGACTAAGAAATATGTGTAATTACCGTAGGTGGATAATGCTTTTTCATTGCCATTCACCAGAATTAGTTTACCAGATATTATTCCTAAGAGGTATAATTAAAATCAACATAAAATCCAAAACACAGTGAAAATAAAACATTAGGAGATAATGTCTTTAAAATTGATAGACCAAACAGTCCTCTGCACTGCGGTACGAGCATAATCACTCTCTGGTTAGTAGTGTTTGTTTTCCCTGCGCAGAGATGCTTTGAACTCCCAGGCTTCTCTGGCGAGCTGTTACTTTGCAGCCCATTGTAAGCAGCAGTTATTTAATACTACTCCTTATTAAGCTCCTTCTTTAAAAAGCAAATGACAGAACTTTATTGAATGCAGGGTCTCGACACTGTGTTTGATCTTCGCGTTATTTCCTAAGCTCTCATTGAAAGCAGACTGGAAACCTCCTGTTTTTTTAGGCAGGTTCAGATCTGGACCCATGTACCTGCCATTAGCTCCTGCCCCGGTGAAATATCCAAGGATGTACACGGGACTCGTGCCAGGGGAAAAATGAATGTTCAATCCCATGCTGAGTAGCAAGAGAGGCATTTTAGAGCCAGGTACTCGCACCAGATGTTTAATCCTCTTTTCTGCTCGTACAGAAGACACAACCTGATGTCAGATGCCACCTCTCATTATGAATGTCTGGCCATCCTTGTTAATGAAAGGCTTTGTTTTCTTTTTGCAAATGTTGTTAAGCAAAGAACAAACTGATTGTCTAAATTGATTAAGCAGATTCATTCCAGTGAAAAATTTATTATTTGCCTAGTTCATTTCCTCAAATCAATTCAGAGGAAAAAGGTTCCATGAATTAAACTAATCACAAATATATATTTTAAAAGCCAGCCGTTACTGGCAGGATACAGTTAGCACAGTCAATCACCAGGACAATAACTGAATCTTAAAGCAGCATCTTGCATTGCTTCTTAGAACCTTCTTTGCCTTTTTTTCTCAGAAAATTGGTGTTTGGGAGCCAAATTCTACCCCTATTTAGTCCCATACATTCTCATTAAACTTCTATTGGTGCCAAAGAGTCATTATTGGGCAAAGAACCCCATAATATTCAACTGGCATTTCCTATAAAATAGCAATCGTACACTAATTAGAAAGCTAACTCGGACAGATTAATAAGAATTTCTGAGTGCTTCAGTACAAGCTCTTGAAAAACACATATTTTAAAATATAAAATGTCCTTCATTTATTAGACTGAACACACACATTCATTAGGTTCACTCACATCCCAGTCAGAGAAGGTTCCTGTATAATCTTTCGCAGGACACAGATGGAGAAGTCAAGCCTAGAATGCTAATATTCAATTCAGTTAAAAAGAATGATCAACCACTGCATTTATATTTCTTCAACAAATTAGAGACAGGGTTTGAGCTTTTTGTGAATGGACACGTGTACACACACACACACACACACATGTGTATTTTATAGATTTTTTTCCTACAAACTTTGAAACCATAATTTAAGAAAAATATTCTGCTATCATCTAGATCTTTGCAAATACATTTGTCATGGATGGCTCGCTAAAAGCACTAAGGTCTTGTTTAACTGTTGATATAATAAAAATAATTCTCCAACTTTTTCTTCTTTATATCCTTTGGGCCCAGAGGTGCAGCAGCATCGCTGCCAGGTTCCCCTCCCAGTGTGGCCGTAACTCCCGTGCCATCAACAAGGGTTAAGCAAAGACATTGTGAGTACATGGTACAGACTGGAGATACCTCTGCTGCATTTCCATCCCAGTCTCGGGTTAACAATTCTGAATAATATTTTCCTACCAAATGCTCACATTCAGTCTCACAGCCCTTTGCTGATGCCAGTTTCAAGTAACTCTAAATTTGCCTGTCTTGTGCTGAACTTTCTGAGAGCAATTTGGCTGGCACCAGTGGCTCAACACACAGGCACATGTATATGAAAAAATATAATTACAGCTCACTGGTCTCCTCTTCCTTTTTCAGTAGCTTTCCTCTAAAAGCAAGGGGATTTTGCCTCTGCCTGTGGTGCCTGCTGAGGGCTGAGTTGATGGGGCGGATGCTCAGCGGCACAGCCGAAGCCTTGGCACCCATACCTGCCATCAGGTAGATCTAAATCTTAAAGATCTTAAAGAAAAATAGATTTTACAACAGCGTGGTTTGAGAACAAAAGCTATAAAGACTGTGGCATGAGCAATAATTTAAAAGCATGTGGCAAAAATAATAGCAACAAAGCTCAAAAGGCTCACAGCTAAGATGGTAAAAGAAACCTCCTATACTGAACAGCATTACAAAAATAATTTAGTGCTTTGAAAAATGCAGTGATGACAGCACTGAGAACTTAATCTCTCCCCTTCCTCCGGAGGGGAGGTCCCCCATCCCCACCCTGCCAGGGTGGGGAACAGCAGGATCATGTCATGAACATGCCAGGTGCTGCCACCCCCAGGGAAGCTCAGGGAAAGGAAAGGAAATGTTCCCCCCCTCTCCATGGCTTCACCTGGAGCCCCCGGAGCCACTCCCCGTGTCCCCTCACCGGGCATCAGCCACAGCCCCTCCACTGGGCAGAGCTGCAAAAAGCAGCAGAGAAGGGCTGAAGCCGCCTAGATGAGGCTGTAATCCATCAGGATTCACCAAGGGGCTCCCTGCCAGGGCACAGGGACAGGCAGGGGTGCTAACAGCATCCTCCGGTGCCCCATGATCTGCCCGCACTGGGGGACACGGGATGCTGGCAGCATCCCCCACGGCTGCGTTCCCCATCCAGGCATTCATGAGCCTGTTCTCTGGATAAGCAAATGTTTTGATTAGGGACTTTGAAAAGAAAGCAAGCAATGACAGTTGAGGGGAAAAAAAACCAAACCCACTCCCAATAACAGAAGTTTCCTTCAAAACCCTTGTCTGCTACATCGTGCTGAACGCCCACAGTATGTATTTACGCTGTCACTGTCAAAGCGTTTTCCCCATCTTGTACTGAACTGGGGTCTGTAACGTCTGTTTAATCGTACCTTCTATGCTGCCGTACCCTCGCTGTGCCAAGCGACTGATGCTGCAGTGCACTAACAGATGTGCCTGGGACAGCACCTGCAGCGCGGCCAAAGCACCATGAGCTGGGCACACCCGTGCCGGTCACTCCGCGGCTAAGGGCACCGTCCCAGAGTGTATCAGGGGAGCCACCAGGGAACACGCTGTTCTCATCACTGCTTTATTATATCCCCCTGCATTGCATCCCCCTGGGTTCAAAGAATGCAGAGAAAATCAAACCTTGGTTCACATTGCTTCATTCATGAAAATTTTCTTCTCACATCTTTCCCCCCCCCCCCCCCCCCCCCCCCTCTATTTCAAGCTTTTTAAGCTATTCCCACAATGCTGATGGGCCTGACTTGTGATTTCAAGGGCAATACCCATTAGTCCAAGGATCAGAACAGAAATGCTTCCGATTTGTGGGTTCAGAGCTAGAAAAGCAGGGGGACAGGGACAGATAAGCAGCTCAGAAGCAAGAGCCTCGTCTCCTTTGGAAACCAGACTAAAATATCCCTTGGCAAGAGACAACCCATGGCCTAAAGACCTCCAGAATAAATGGACTGCTCATTTTCTAAAGGAGACTGGCAGAGGTCCCAAAGTCAGAGGCACACGCCATTTCCTAGAGCAAATACTGAAACAGACGGAGACAAGCAGCAGACACACCCCTCCCCGGACTCCCCGGGACCCTGTCTGCAGGACAGGCAGTGCCCAACAACACATCAGGTCCATCAGACCCACTCCAAGAGGGTGATGTGACGGGAGGTTTCAGTCGTAAGGCTGGAGCTCCCCATTCCCACCTCTGGAACAGTTGCTGCTGCCGGGAGATGCTGATGGCCGTTAACAGGTATTTGATGCAATTCCCTGCACTCCATCACTTAAAATTCAAATCTAGTTTCAGCGGAGGGGAAAGCAGATTCATTTGGGAATGTTTCAGTAACTGCCTTCCCAGTTACCCAGTGACATCCATGCTCAACTACTTAACTGCTCAGAGCGACAAAACTTTACTAGGTCCTTTCATTTAAAAACCTGTGCATTTGCCATTCTGATTCTTTTTTAATATCCCAAGGAACAGAAAACACAGATCACATTTGCCAGCTGAGCCAGCCTCCCTTTCCTCAGGGCATTAAGGACCAGGGTGTTTTTCTGGAAGGCTGTAAGGACAGAGCCCCTGGCAGGCAGCACCCATGTTTCCAGGGGTGCAGGACACACAGGGCACAGGGCAGACCAGAGACACCATGATGCCAGGTAAGAGCTCTGCCAGCTCCCACCGCGCCGGCTGACAAAGCCTGCTGCCGGCTGGCAAGTAACACAAATTGGAACTGACAGAGAAATGTGACAAATTCATTATTAATGGCACAACTATTTTTTTAATACGTAGAAGGCTGTAGTAGATTAATAAAAACAGGCTTTTATATTCTCATCCGACAGCAGTGATGGTGTGTGATCTCCAGAAAAGCGAGGGCTGCTGATGCCGTCTCTGGCTCTGGCTGACATTGGGATGCCACGGCAGATTTGGCAGGGATAGGATTTCTCTCCAGGACATTGCAGCTCCTGCATGCTCCAGAAGGTCACGCAGGCTGGGTTTGTGGCAGGGTGAAGCACTCACACAAAAGGTCAGCGTGCCGGGGAAACCTGCACACAGCTCCTCCTCGGGGGGCTGCAAACCTCTTGGTGTTCATTAGCATCTGCCTTGTTTTATCTCAGCCTAGAGTGGGTTTTGAGGGGGCTTGTTTATTTTTTAAATAAAGAGCAACCCATGGGGTGTATCAGGGACAGAGGGACTTGCTCACTCCAGCCGACCCACCTTCAAATCAAAGCTACAGCAGCGCATGGGTGGATTTCTGTCTCTCTCCACCTATCTGTACATGCAAACACATGTCCACACATATACAAGCTCTCAAGCAATCTATATCTCAGTCTATATATGTATACATACATTTATATATATATTTACTTTTATTTTTATTCCATGTATATAAATGAGAACCAGCATGTAATATAACTACTTCATTTAACTTCTCATTAGCATCATTAACATTTACTCCCTCTATCTCTGCTTTTTTTTTTTACTTGTTCTCTTCTGATAAAAGAAAACACAGTGTCAGGGAAAAATATTTCAAACAAGTGTTTAAAAGGTTGAGTAATTAGGCACCAGGCATTCACTCACTCTCATTCTTGCCCCTTTTAAATCTAGGTGTAGTTGCAGTGCAGAGGCCCCTTACAAATGACTCTACATAGTTTCAGAAGAAATATGTGGCCACAGAGAGATAACACGTAACTTTCCAGATTTTCCTTTTAGAAGACAACCTGGTTTACTTCTTTAGAAAGAATTATTGTGAGAACTGGCTGCTTCTTTTTCAGCCTCCTTAGCATTTTCCCCAACTCTTTTGCGTTTACTGCGGGCAGGTTCCATCACCCCTTGCTGCCTCCCCTGCAGCCAGTCCTAAAGGTCCTGGCATCGCCTGGCTGACACATGGCATCCCCACACAGCATCCCAGCAGTCTGGGGTGTGGAGGATGAGGCACATTTTTTCCAAGCTTGGTACAGACACATGGCCACAGCCTCGAGCTCCCCAGGACAAAACCAGGGCAGGGACTGTGACTCTTAGAAAAACAAATGTGACACCAGATTGCAACAGACATTGTCCAGCCATGAAAATGCTGCCATGCAAACCACAGCCCTGCTTCCCCTGTCTCCTCTCCAAGAGGGGAACCCACCCGCACCCCGGGATGGCTCTGAAGGGGCTTGGCCGAGCATGGCGGCTCCCGAGAGCAACCAGAGGCTTCCCAGGAGTGAGAGGAGCAATAAGGCATGTGGCATGCTGTCACCACGGGGGAACAGGGGCGACGATGCCTCCTGCCTGAACTGCAGTTTGCAGGAGTCTGGGAGAAGCGCCCAGCACAGCTGCTGCCAGACCAGCACTGGGGATGCGAGGGGGGAATTATGGGGTGGAAATGAGCCACTGATGCACGTTGTCACCTGCTGCCCCAGCAGCACCCGGTCCCTGAGCAGAGGGGAGCGCTCCTGTCCCAGGGAGCCTGAGGATAAGACCTCTGCACACCTCAGGGGATGTGCTTGGAGGCAGGAAAAGCCAATTCCCAGAGCCTGCTCTGGGCCACCAGCTTCTGCCATACAATAAATACCCAATTCTACATATTCAAAGGAAAAGCCCACAGAGGAAACTGTTTCCCTGAATGTTTAAGTTGAACATAACACAAAATAAGAAACACTGCAGATGGGGACGGAGGGTCCTGGGAGCCAGAGGCACCTACATCCCCACGGAGGTGCAAGTCCTTTCCCTGGCTCCTGCCACATGGGTTCCAGCACCTCCAGGAAGCCCCAGAGTGCCCCAAACCAGTCTGGCAGACCTCACTGCAGCTCCATTCTGCCTTGCCACCACCTCCTCCGTGGGCTCTCCAAGCTAACTGTGGGGCATGGTGCGCTGGCCACTGGGTAACTGTGGGGCATGGTGCGCTGGCCGCTGGGACTGTCATCGCCAGGTCATGCCAGTCATGGCCAACATGCTGCACCCAGCAAGAGGGGACACAGGACCATGGCATCAGCCACACCGCATGGCAAGGGGGAGGGGGCAGAGGAGCCTCCTTGGTCCTCAGCAGCTGAATGAAAAGGTGGAGGGCGATGACAGTGGTGTTGGGATCCTTTGAGACGGTGGCAGTCGGCTGCTATTAGCACACAAAAGCGATGCTGAGCAGCCGAGCAGGACAAAAGGGGTGTGGGGCAGCCAGACAAGAGAGACGGGAGGGTGGAGCGAGACACGAATGGGAGAGGAGCTGCGCAGACAAGAAGGAGGGGAGGGGGACACACACGCACACAAAAATCAGAGAAAGGGGAAGACAAGGGGATAACAAGGGGGGAAGAGACCACATGGGGAAGGGCATTCCTCACCTGGCCCACAGCCCCTCTCCTCACCCCGTGCTGGTCCCCTTGCTCTTTGCCTGCCCCGCACAAAGACACCAGCGCAGAGCATCAGGTCTTTGGGTTGAACCCCCAAATCCGAGAGGATTTTCCCGTTCACCCGTTTTTCACCGCTACTGGTGATGCCGCAATCAGCGGATCTGTGAAGAAGCCTGGAGTAACTGGGTTACTGGGTAACTGGGATGTTGTTTCTCACCAACATCCATATTCCTCATCCCTGTTCCCAAAAGCATGCCTTGGATAATGCCACAGCCACCTGTACCTTCCCGCAGGAGTGCTGGTCCTAGTTAATGCCAGCTTAAGGACAGGCATGGATCAGCGGGGGCAAACAAGCCAAAATTACCACTCTTGAGCCCAGGGAACATGAGATGCTGCCACCTCACTCAGTCTCACCCCCCTGAGCCCCCAGCCTCCCAAAACAGCCCAAAAATCCCTCTCTGCTTGGCGTGGTTCTCCTTTACAAGCACCCCACCAAACCGGGGAGTCCTGGGAGGAGATGCTCCCCTCCCTCCTGCAGCCAAGAGGCTCCTGCAGCATTACCAATATTTTGGGAACAGGGTGGCAGAATAACAGTAAAAACTCATAAGAAGGGAAAGGTCCCCATCAGAAGATGCTCTAGGGCTAAAACACACACCGGCTTTATTTTCCCAACAACGCCTCCATAAATGACAGAGTAAATGACAGAACAAATGTAAAACTCCCATCGTTCTCGGGGATATTTGAAAAGCTCTCGTGTTTCTAGTGTTTCATAAAACAGGAAAGTCAGAAATGGAAAACACATTTTTAAAGTATGGACTTGCAGGGAATTCAATAAAAATGCATTTTTCTGACTGAAAACATTTCCTTATCTTTGGGAAAATAACACCACTGGCTAACGCGTCTCAGGCTGGCAGCGCTCTCAGCTTCATCCCTGAGCTCCGGTGCCCCTCACACAGCACAGCAGCCAGCGCTCACCCTGCTTCCCTTCATCTCCCATCTGCCTCTCTGATTCTGAACTATTTTCAAGACTATATCTTTTTTATTACTCTTCAAGACTATCTTCTTTTTATTAGTATTTTTCTAGGTTTTTTTTCTTTCTTTTTCCAGAACATCAACTCTCTGGCATTCGCCCTCTAAAATAAAATATGTCACCACTTTTCTTTCTAATGCCACTGCCACACTGTTGGACACATTGCTCTTGGTTACCAACACCACCATGAGGGCTGATTTTGCAGAAAGGCCCATTTCTGATCTCTATATCCTGGTTGCTGCAGCACACAATTTCTCAACCCACATCATCCAAACACCGGACTGGTCCTCCTTCGGGCCACGGCTCTCCCAAACAAACAAAAGATTCAAGATGACCAAAACTTGGTTGAAAGCAACTGAAAGTGAGTGCTGACTTCTGCAAGTCTCCTCATTTGAGCCTTCCCATGCCAGTGAGAAAAAGGCTGATGGTAAAAAAAAAAAAAAAAAAAAAAAAAAAAAAAAGGGGGGGGGAGAGAAAGGGGAAAGGGGAAAAAAAAGGGAAGGGAACTTGTTGGATTGATCAGGAATGGCTCACATGCATGTTCATAACCTAAAACAAGGATCACTGCAGAGTTAAACCTCAACTTCAGCTACAGCTTAGCTGGAATAAGGATTTCATTTCCAAACGGTAACTTTCAAACTGCTATTTAATTCATAAAGCTGGGGCCATCGTCATCTCTGGCTTTCCAACAGGGCTAAAGCAGACAGTTTGTGGGCACAGGCATTAAAATGTTCACAACACCTTTAAAAATGTTTTAAAAAAACACAGATATAGCTGTTAGGTTTCAAATGTGCAAAGTGTTAACCTCCCCACAAAAGTGACTTGAAAGAAAGATTTTTTGATCAGCACCAGTATTGAGAATAATTCAGTTCATATGCGTCAAGATAGCTGTGGGAGACAAAATATTTTAGAAAACTGTTGCCCAGGATCCTTTACAATTTCAATTTTCTTCTCCTAGAGAATTATGAGGTCTAACCCAGGGATGAGCTGCAAAATATCAGACAGAAACCAGCAACAGGAGAAGAAGGAGACACGAAAGACCCCCACTCATACACACGCACACACACACACACACACCACGTGCTGGTGCAACATGTTGCAGGTGGTGGGGAATTCCTCTGTTAGCACAGATAACTCTTCACATAAGCTCCATAGTTTGTGTTTGAATTTTTTTATCCTTTCCTTTTGACTTCCAACGCTAAGCATGATGGGAACACTACCATTAGGTAATTTGGGAGATAAAACAAATGATGCACTTCGAAATAGGAGAGAAGACTGGGTTCATTTGAATGCAAGAATTGATTAGGGTCAGGGGAGACGGGTTGGGTTTTGGGACAGTGATAGGGGTACGGTAAATGTTGCCTCTGGTCTAATTCCAGCATCTTTTTCCTCCTTCCTGTTTGATCCTGTACAGCTCAGGATAACCTGGAACACACCAGTTGGATTTTCCCCATGCAGAGGCCTTTGGGAAGCGCTTTAGGTGTGTGATTTCAGATCCAAAAACTTCTTCCCAGCCCAGGCCACCACATGCGAGCCAATTCCTGAACGGTTTGGGGACACCTCAGTCTTCAAATCTTTCCCAAACTCCATCAGGATACCCCGAGTCTTTGTGATCCTACCAAACATATGTCACGCTTCCTCAAGTTAATAACAGATGTCCCAGGGAAGACAGCTATTGAGGTCAGGGATTTTTTTTCCTTTTTTATTCTCTTCTTTTTTTTTGACTGTTGTGTTTTTGCTTCCCATTTGGAAGGGGAGGGAGAGTCCGAGTGCAGCCCGCAGCGTCGCCTGTCCGCCACCCCTTGCCCACCTCCCCGGCCAGCAGAGCCCCTCGGCTGCCAGCGCTCTGTTTATCTCACACAAGTGTCCCCTGAACGAGGAAAAATAAATAGAAGAAGCAAACATATGACTCTTTTTAGCACAAAACCTCCCCATCCCACCTCCTCCTCGCCTTTTTTTAAAAAAATTATTATTATTTTCTTTTCCTCCTCCTCTGGCGACATAAAAAGAGGCTGCGTCTGCCCCTGTTGAATGTAAATGCCTTTGAAGTGGAACTAATCATTTCAAGGATAGTTTGCGTTGTCCTAACAACGCAGCTGAATTGCGAAGCCCCGCTTTTTGTTGAAGATATGTTTTCTTTCTTTCAGCCCAACCTGATGATGATATACTGCTTT
>NW_010105912.1:0-10058 GCF_000699245.1 Pterocles gutturalis | reverse complement strand
TAATCTGGGCTATGTTACCCTTTGTTTGGCTTAAATGGTATGAAATAAATTCCTGCAATGTTAATTCTCCATAGATAGCAACTATAGCTGAATCCTGTATCTAAACGTCTCAGCTTTGAAAATTAACCTAATAAATTGCCAATAAACAGGGTATGGAGATTACCAGGCTTAGAATCAAAGAATCAGTTTGGTTTTGAACTATTCAGCTCCTGTTTCAAGTAAAAGCTAGAGTACACATTAAACTGAAACAAAACTACAAAGTTCCATGCCATGGGACAGATATGCAGCCAACTAGGCACTTTATGGCCCCACAAATGTGTTTAACATCAAAAAATTTATTTTAAGTATTGCTGTGAGACTGCATTTCAGAAAATAAAATTACTTCAGGGGTCACGTTAAAAAAAAATCAAAATCCAAACCAGGACAAAAAGCAAAACATACACATACACTTCTACAATTCAGAAAAGAGAAAATAAAATCTCAATGGCAAGGTCTACAATAGCAAAATGCCAAGATACTGACAAAAATTACGCCGGCAATAATTAGAGTAGAACAAGAAGAAATTACTGCAAGGGTAACCACCCCATCTGAGGCTTGCTTCTTAGAAAGTCTAAATTTAAACAGCTGAAGAGCCAAGACATTCAAGAAAGAGAGAAAAAGGCTATGGCAAATCAAACATGGATGAAGTCGATTCACAAGAGTGTTTTGAGAAGGCACCCGGGACATTATGAGCTGATTTGTAAATCTCTGCTTAAAAAGCAAACCAGATTTTGTTCATATGCCAGTTAGGTGGATCAAAAGAGTTCAGAATGAAGTTGCTGGCTTATTAAAGTACAGCTGAGAGAAGTTTATTTAAATACGGTTCTCTCAGAGATTATTTCACCTACTAATAAATAAGAGGTTGGACAACCATGTTAAAAACCTTAAAACCCATCCCATATGAATTAAGAAAAGGACATGCCAACTTCAAACTTGGGAAACAAGGTCCTCCTCACTGGGCAGATAAATGCTAACTGCACTGCACAAAGAAATCATTGCTAGCATTACTCATCAGTAAACTTAAAGCTGGCAACATTTAGAAAGAGATTCAGGATGAACTCGCAGTTTGCCAATAAACAAGTATAAATGCAAAGGAAGCAAGCAGAATCTGCGTCACAACCATCCTACAAGCTGAAAAACAGGAATAAGGTCTCAGGGGACAAAATCTGTGCAAACAAGCCTGCAAAGCTGAACAAGCAGAAGTCTCATCACCATGGCAACCCATCATCACATCAGTAACTCGCAAAACCTCATAAAAGAAAGCTCAGAGTGTGTACAGCGCTCTTCCTTCTGTATGGTCCTGACGTATAAAGGCTAAAAAGAATACGTCTGCTTTCATTAAGATATTGAAATGTCAGAGCCATAATCACACTGCTTCTCCACTGGAAATCCTGCTTTAAGGCAGCTAACTTTTTAACCTGAAAAGCAATATTCTAAAACTTAGCATAATTGATGATTTCTTCTTTCTAAAGAAGTTCCAATGCTCTATAATCAAAGTTCTATATACAATATAAGCTATGTCTTAACCAGGATAAAAGAGAAGCTCCAAACCAGCACTACCAGAAGATGCTAATACTAAGGACACACTGTCATTTCTGTGAACACTACAGAACACTTACCACTGGAAGCTGCAAGGACATCCTTACAGAGCATTAACCAGTGAGAAAGATTTTCTACGGCCAGCGACGAAAGCATATGTCCCAGAGTATCATGGATATCTGAGCACAACTTCCGATCAGTCTCCCGATCCAACATTCCAAAAAGGACCCCTTCGAGGCCTGTCTCTGTTATATTAACCCCTTGATGCCGGGAATGAGCATCTCGCCGAGAACCAGCTCCTGGTGCAAAAGGATTAGTATCTGCAAAATGACAAAGAGAAATCTTTATGAAATCAGTAACTCAGTTTTAAAATTTGGAAAAACAGACTAGAATTGGACATTGTGTATTTCTGTGTATAGTTCAGGCAATGATACACCAAGATATTACTGAATTAACACTGGAAAGATTTTAATACAGCAATTAATTTATTTTTTGCAAGGCAAATAACACCTTATAGTAGAAAGAAAAAAAATAATCTCTGTCTCTTCAAGGTACATACCCTATGAATTTGTAAAAACCCCCAGTAGTACTGGACTCTAAAGAATCTTTCCAGAGACAGACTTAACTGGTGTGATTTAGTAAGAGTAAGATCACGATCCTATGCTTGTACGAAGACTGTGCAGACCAACACTGTTGAGCCTCCCATTTTCAGAATAACATGATACATACAAGCATTGAACCAGCCAGCGAAGTCCACAGGCTTCGCAGACATGCTGCTAACAGAATATAATACAACACAACATCTCAAACAGCATACAATTAAAGTCAATTTTCAAAAGAGCAAGACCTAAAATACCCCAAAAAACGTAAAACGTTTACGCTGTATATATACTGCATACCTTATTTGATTGCCAGTCTTAACCGGGCAGAGAAGTTTCAGTCTGAACTTTACAAAAAGTTAAATTATAAGTAAAAATCAAGAGGTAAGCAGGGGTGTGTCCAGAAGTTACTGGATCTGGAAGGGATAGGTTTAGGTTTTTGTCCTGTTGTTGGGAAGGGTTGTAGAGGTTTTTTTCCCCCTCTCTGAAGGCAAATCACACATACATACACATATGTGCACTGAACTGTTACAAGAAGGCCACATGAAAGCAATACTTACTCACGCCACTGTTTTCTTTGTCTCCAGCATTTTTTGCTAAGCTCATGGCATATTCACATACTTCAGCTGCTTCCCTCTGAGCAAGCTGTCGTAAACATGCAACTGCAGCCCGGCGAAGCAGCAAGTGGGAGCTGCACAAATGAACCTAAAAGCAGAACATTCCAGGTGAGTGAACTGCTGCAGCCCCGTTTCAATAAATCAGCGCTGCTAAGGACTGACAGCATCCTGCTTTTCATTTATATGCCCATGTGTGAGGTGCTGGTACCAAGCTCTTTACAAGATCTTGAAAGTTCAGAAGTAAGCACGTTCTGTAATGTACAAATATGAAAATCAAGATGACCTATACAAAGCCGACAGCTGTTATCTGGTTAAAGAGATAAGAGCTTAAATATCAGAACTACTGCGCCAGTGTGATTTGGACTAATTATACTTTTTTTTTACTACTCAACCTCATATTCTGCTACAGTTATAAATCACATTCTCTGAAAACAAAAAGCCATCATCAGGTGCACCAAAACAATCATAAAAACTTCTGTTTCAAACTTGTACCAGAATTTATAGACTAAGTTTTTATAAGTGCCTCTCAATAAGACAGCTTGAGATTCTTTGCTAAGCAACACTGGCTTCTAATTCCTTTTGAACCCCCTTCAAGTACAAGCAAATATTTTTTCTTATAGAAGAATTTTGCATGGTCCCTACTTTCCTGAGAGGAAGTAGCTACACAGAGAACCGTATGTTTTTCCACAGTGGAAGAGATGAAGAGTGCTCTTTAAGAAACTCTGATTCTCTGTTTACCTGGGGGAATTTGTTTTTAATAAACCAAATACATATTTGCTTTCTCAGTATTAGGTTATTATGTGGATGGAAATTGCTTTCCTAAATGAAGGGCTGTATAGTTTATAAAGCATTTTAACAGTACATCTTTATTCCACATATGAATATACAACATTTTAGTCCTGAAAAAACAAGCAGACTTTAAAGAACCTCTAAATATCACAGTGAGGTTGTTTTAATGGAACTAAAACACACAAAAACACAGAACATTTGGGAGAGTTAATTAATGGAAAGAGTATTGCCCATTTGAAATTACAGAACAAACAACTAGTAGTTACAAAGCCAATGCAGGAAGATGAAATGAAACTAGATTGTGGAACAGTGTGATTTAACTTTGATACCTGGCATTAATTCCATTCAAAAGTGAGTTAGACAGCAAAGAAGAATCTTGTAATGGGTCAGGTAAGGCAGACTTTGCCTACAGATCTATGTATTTGCAGTATAAAGACAATTCAGAAGAAAACTTAGCAAACTAAGTATGACTTGGAAGTAAAGAGAAACCAGAAAGGAAAATAGCTTTTGTTTAGCAGAGGACCATAAGGGAACAGGAAAGAGACAGCAGAAAATCCTGGGAAAAGTTTTCAAAACAGCACTACTCATCGCTGCATGAACTTCATTGTCTGTAATATCACCCACCGGTACTCACAGAGTAAACGGCTATGGGGACTGTTTGTCACATTGTTCATAATATTCACACAAAAGGGCCTACCTGCTTCTCGATATGTTGCACCCCTTTCATACAAAATTTTGTGAAAGGACAAATGACAGACTCTGGGAGCACACTGCACTCCCAGGAGTGCTCTGGGGGATCCAGGGGGCAGGAAGCAAGGGTCAGTGATGGGGTGGAAGCATGTAACAATGAGAGGATGGCCCAGGGAAAGTCTGGATCGCAGACTAAGGAAAAGGTCCAGTGTTGACATAAGTAGGATCACACTCCTTTGGGTACCAGAACCACCAGCTCCACAAAGAATGACACACAGAACTTTGCAAAACATCCAACAGATATTAGGGAATAGCTTTTCAAATCTCTCAGTATTGGACTGCTGAAGTATCTAAAAGTACTTTTTAAAATAATAATAAAAATAAAACCACACCAAAACACATCCTCGTGCACAACACCTTTCCTCTTGTAGTCCTAATTACTATGTTCTGGGTTCCAGCCTCTGCTTGACTTCCAGGCTTAAACCAGGACTTGCTGACAGAACACCAATGGAGGGTGAAAGCAACACTAACAACAGCAGCACAAGAATTTGAATGTCAGCATCTACTATGCTGACAGTGGTAAAATAAATCCAAAATCTCCTACATTTCCCCAACACACTCGCTTCCTTCTGTGCGTGCAGACAGCTGGAGGAAACAGCATTTCAGCATCTTTTTACTCAGTTATATTATATATAAATGCTTGCTATCTAGAGTGAAAAAGAATCAGACCCTACGACTTAAATTTGGGCAGTGTTCTGAAAAGATCTAAAATGGCCTGGGGACAGACATCCTTTCATTGGACTCCAGTGTTTGTGCAAATGAAACTTGCTTATTACACATGGGTATCCTTGGCATCTTGCTAAGTGCTTCTCCTGTCCTCTGCGAAGCACATACATAGATCTTTGAGGAACAAAAGGGATGCATTTTGTACTCACACAAAGACTAGGAACCAGACTGGACAGGTTGACATGCCGTGGCGCAAACATATGAAGCTGCTGAAGGCAGGATATGGCAGCTGCCTGAACAAGCGAGTCTGAATGGTCTTGTGTGATTGCACATCCCACCAAACAGGAAGAACGGATTGTTGAAATTGTAGCTCCATTACCTAATGATGTAATACAATATCCTTAACAGAGCAAAATTTTTGTATGACAACAGTAGACTTTAAACCTTTGAAAAACAAGAATTTTCAATGCTTTAAAGTTCACAGATTAACATGCAACATTTCTGAATTCCTACTGCAAATTAGTAGCTATACAACTTCAGAGAAATAGCACAGAGTGCTTCAGTATCTCTTTGTTAGCTCAGTTAAACATGTCCCATCCAAATGAAATTTTTAATCTATGATCTTCAGTCAGAAATATTCTGAGAATATCTTCCCAGGACATTGAACCAGTAAAATTATCTGAATTTCAATTTTCAAAGTTTCTTTTATTCTGTACATACAGACAACATCTCATGCACTGAACCATTTCCTAAAATACCAGATAACACTTGAGCTAGCATACACTTAGGCAGGTGATTTTAGTTAGCTCCATGAGATGAGTTGTACGGCTCCAATAGGACAAGCATTCAAAAGAACAGGATTTAATTTGAAAAATAATCCCCTTCTGTATTTTAAGAATTAACCTGCATCAGGTTTATAAAAAAATATTGAACTGCAGAAAAATGTAACCTGCAGAGGACATTCTACGTAAATTGTTGTTTATTTAAAAAGTTGATGACAATACAAATCAAAACATTAACACATTCAGTTAAACTATCAAGCAATTTTTCATAGCTAGAAATTTAAGTCCAGTTATTTAAAGTTACAATTTCACTAGTGGATGGCTCTCTGGAACTGCATCAAAGACCATCTTACAAATATTCCTAAAAATCCCAGATAGACGAAGTTACAAATCTGTGGTTTAGCCATCCAAGACACAGAATTTCAGCTACAGTGTTTGGCATGACAAGATCTTATTCTCTTCGGTAAGGTACAGTGATCTAAGAACATCAAGAATGAGTGGAAATGAGTTACAGTTCACAACATTATCAACGTTGTCAAACTTAAGCTCTTGCCATCAGTTAAAAATAAAATTAACACATTTTGAAAAAGCAGAGGAAAGATCTTGCCTCTTGCCCCACCTATACACAAAAATATACGTGGCGAAATATGCAGCAAGGGTGTTTTTAATATTTTTTTTTCCTCACACTGCAGCCAAAAAAGCCCCAAGCAGTTCTAAGTAGGATCAGAAGTGAGGTTGCTTGCAGCACTATAACTGAATTTGTCAATACCCCCCTCACCCACGATATATCATCTTTATACAAGGTAGATTTTTTGTTTTCTCTTCAAATGCCCACTAACCTTGCAGCTCAGGCCCAACAGTAGTTATTATAGCTCCAAGACATCGGCCTAAGCATTGATGTACTTCTGTATGTGATGGTGGAACAGTTAAGAGCAGAGTAAGAACTAGAGAAAGTGTTGGCTCCACATATCCACGGTACATTGGTCCACTAGAATCTACTATCAAGGCAAGCGAATGGAGCGACCAGGTCTATCAAAAAAACAAAGGAATATTTTTCAGTAATACATTTAGGACAGACCAAGCCTTGCTCTGTACACCCAAGCCTTGCTCTGTACATCCTTGCGTAAACATGTCTAGTTAGCTACTCTGACTCCAGAAGTGTTTCAAAGGTTTCAGAATCTGAAGCAATCACACAGGAGTTTAAATATCTCTAGCATACTCTTTGGCTATCAGCAGTTTTGGGGATAATGGAGATAAAGATGACAAAGCATTGGAGCAAAAAATGGTTAAGCACTTTGAGAAAGAAAGATACAAACACAACACACCCACTTAAAAAAAAAGGAAAAAAGAACGGTTAATTAACTGCCCACAGTTAATTACTTGGGCTCAGGTGACAAGCAGACACTTGTCAGTCTGAATTAAGGTTACATTTTAATCACAGTACACATTTGGGATTCTGTACTGTAGGAGTTTATAAGGCAAGTTAGACTTTTTTCATGCTCCCTGGCACATGCTACATCCACATAATTTGGCTTACATGCAACAATCCCTATTAAAGAACATCTGAACAGGTAACTTAATTTTTAACTTTATTCCTGAATATTTTACAGTAGTTTTGTGGTGACTGTGTTTTTTACCTGGACTTCAGGAGAGGTTCCATCTTGTGCCAAAGCCAAGAGAATACTGACACTTGTTTTCAGATGCTGTCCAGAACCTATTCCACCAACATACCGATGGAGACAGCCCAGAGCCAAAGAATGGCCCGTTCTTGATACCACATCTCGAGCAGATTTTAACCTATCAGTGTTTAAATCAAAGAAAATTACATAATCCACTAAGTTTGTTACAAATAACCCTTCAAATGCCACAACAGTGCCATGACTAACCGAATTTTGCAGGCCACTTTACAAGATCTTGAGAAGCTTTAACAAGTCATTGCTAGATCACCGCAGTGAAAAGGAATCAAGAACGGAAAAATGACAACACATACTGAGAAATGACAGAGAAATCCACAGCTGTGTCTTCCACCGCAAAGTCAACTGAATAACTTAATACAGCTGTTTTCTTCTACAGCCGAGCTCTACCAGAACTTAATACAGCTGTTTTCTTCTACAGCCAAGCTCTACGACTTTTCCAACAAAGCCTTTTTTATATATATAGTGTTTCATTAATGAAACTAAAACAAAATTAATAGTGTCCTGAATGACCTAGTTGTATGAAGCAGTGACTTGTTGAGTATTTTCCACAATACGTCTGCTTCTAATGCACATCACATACATAACTTTTTAGTAAAACCTTTTTGGGAGTGGGGAAGAGAAAGAAAGGAAGGATATCCTAATTAGAAAAAAAAGATTTTTTTCTTCCTGGTTGTCTGTATATGACAGGCAACTAACCTGAGATTAACAACAGAATACTGAAAAAAATTATGGGCCAGTAGATAAGTTACATCAATATGTAAAGAGGATGTTTTGATAAATGAGAACTACTATCACACAATTCATATTACAGACACACTTGGTGTCAGCTGCGTTTATCTACCTGAAGCAATTTAGTCACCTTAAGAAACTCATCAGAAACTATTCACTGGTATCATTTCACATTCCGAGTAGTTTTAACAGCTCAGCTTTTATTCCTGGAAGAATCACATGAAATAAATCAAAAAGAAAAGACTGTTTTGAAGGTTTCTTAGATCTACATAATCATAGCAATCAAGCATGAAGAGAATAATCATATGGTATTTAATAACAGAATCTTCCAAATTACATTAAATTATATTTTTATTTCCTTTTCTGAATCAAAACCAACTTACTTATCAAAACTGTACTGAGCCATTCTAGCAATGAAAGAGGCTTCTCCAACCACTTGAGCCATTCTGCCAAGAGCTTCGCCTGCTGCACATCTCAAAATCGGGTTAGGGTTATCAAGGGCACCCATTACCAGAGTCAGAGCAGATTTGCGGACTTCTTCTGGCCCTAATGTGCTTTTATTCTCAGCTAAACCCTACATGAAAAAATAGGAAAAAAACATTCCAAAGCAGGGAAGAAAGGGAAGATATATGAGCAACTTTACTATATTCAAGATCTTCAATTAAAAATTACACACTTTTGTTTAAATTTGTGGCAATTTATCCTTAAGTATACAGGTTGAAAATAGTTAAAACTCAAAATCAACAACACAGTCACGTTTGCCAACACTCTACATATTTCACATACAGGAAGACCTGTTGCACCACTCCTGTGCTACTGAATCTGAGTTAGCTTTACACAGGATACCCCAGAAAAAAAGAGAACCTTTAAAAATCTAACTGCAACACCTCTTTTGTTCAGACACGAAAACCACAGCTCAGTTATATTTCTGCAATAATAAACTAAATCAAAAACATTTTAGGTACATTAAAACTTTTTTTCCTTAATAATCACACCTTTGCAAACATTTATACAGCCTGTTATATGAACATTCTCCAGAACAATAACACTAAACACTGCTTCTGCAGCTTCTTGGGTTCCCATGTTCCATTAATAGCACATCACCTTTCACTACAACTTTCAAGAAGTTTTTTTACTTTGGGAAAAACAATTGAATGCATGTAAAGTACAAACACTGCATGTATTATAGGGGAAGAAGTCGATGGAACTACCACAGATTCTCATTTTCTGTTCTGAAATCCTCATTTCAGCTCTTACAACTTTGACAATTCTTTGGCTATTTGGCATGGCATGGGAAATTCCAGGCACCTGTCTCAGAACCTACTTTTCAGCTTGTATGTTCAACATGGTTCGTGTTTCTAAGAACAAAGCAAGGAAGAGAGGTGCTGCTTTGCCCATCAACCAAAGACACAGAGCCCCAGTAACAATTAGTTTAAACTAGGCAGCCATCTTTTTAATGGCAAAAGTCAGACAAGAAGAAACTCATCTAATGTTTAATTACAGGCTGGCACTTCTACGAGGGTAGCTTCCTCAGTGCACAGGACTTAGTCGCTGTGAAGATGAACAAGGATGACAATGACGGATGGCTCTGACAGCCTTTTGTATCAAATAAAATCTATTAATCAAACTGTTGAACTTTGGCATCTGTTACAAGTTTACAAGTTTTACCTTCAAGGCACTAAGAACAGCAGTAAAGATATTAAGCTGCACAGCTTGCTGGCGAACACCTTTAGCCTGCTTGACACATTCAGCAAAGTGATCCAACATCTGTAATCTAAAACAAAGGAAAGAACATCTTTCAAGGGATATTCTTTCAAAATACAAAGTAAAAAACAGCTGGTAAAAAAAAAA
>NW_010105911.1:12967-28548 GCF_000699245.1 Pterocles gutturalis | reverse complement strand
CTGTGATTCTGTGATTCTGTGATTTATCTAATTCTTAGTGGAAGAGCACTTCTCATCACACAATCTCTCTACCTCTGACTCTGTACCCAGATACTGTCTTCCAAGGGAAAGACTGAGAACTGAAATTCACCATTCCAGTACATGACAAAATATGCCACCTCTACAGATACGGGGTTTGTGTCACATTATTTCCTATGTCCTAAACACTAATCTTATAATGCTCCAAAGATTATAATCACCCCTCTCTTTCCCCTGGGAGGAAAGCAGTTTGTCAGCTCTCTGGGCACTACTAACATCCTCTCTGTTCCACAAGGTACAAGTAATCTTTTGTCACAGCCTCACTGACACTAGTCTAGTTAAAATCAAAGCAGCTCCTCTCAACTTGTATTTGCTTTGAGATCTGCTGCTTCTATTTCAGGGTCAAATAAGAAGTTGTAGACCCAATAGCATGTCTACTTTTTCCAGCTAGCACAGTTGACCTAATAAAAGGTATTTTTCCAGCTCCTGTCCATGTTTTCAGATTAGCAGAGTCCCAAATACTGAATACAGGACACTGAGCACACCCTGAAAAGATTTGCGTTTCTGCACTGTTGCTGCCCAGCAACTGCTGTGAAATCTCCCCTATAATTTTTCCTGTAATTTCTTCCCACAGTTCTTATTTATATACTTTCTTTACTGCTCATCTGTCTTGCTTTATACTACCAATGCCTAGTTCTGCTCTTCCACCAGGACACAGCAATGTACTTCTGTTGCTTGAGAGGTTACCAACAGACTCATGAGACTAGCACAGAAGTGGAGGGAGATGTCAAAAAAGAGAAAGACGTAATAACCATCTTTCACTAGTGTTGTGGTTTTGTGTGGTGGGTTTGTTTGGTAGCAGGGAGGGGCCACAGTAATGGCTCCTGTAAGTAGCTGCTAAAGGTTTCCCTGGACTCCAGCTCCGTGGGCAGCAAGGGAGGGGCTGCAGTGGTGGCTCCTGTAAGTGAGTGTTCAGGGTTCACACCCACTCCTGGCTCCAAGCGTTTGGTAACCGGGAGGGGCAGTGGGGGAAGGAGTACCACCAATCTAGCCCCTGTGAGAAACTGCTGGAAGTTTCCCCAGCTTCAGGCTGGACCCACCCCAGGTCAGGGCTGAGCCAATCGGCGCCTCTGCCAATAACATATTGAAGAGGGGGCACGGAACAATGGGGTGGGCACGGCCCCGGGCAGGGCCAGCTCGGGTGGACCAGCCCGGCCATCCAGCTCCCTGCCTGGCTTCTGCTGTACCAACCTGCCATAGCCCAAGCCTCCGCCATTGCTCGCCCGAGAGTCTATCTTCTCGGGAGCCAATGAAAGACTGTGGTGGAGAGGGAAGCAGGATTTTCAGAGGGACCGCTACGCAGACACTCGGTCAGAGAAGGGAAGCAAGAAGGAAGGAGGGTCCCCTCAGAATTTCCCCTGCAGGGTGGTGAAGATTCATGGTGATGCACGGTTTGTCCCTTGGTGCAGCCCATGAGAAGGTGCAGCCGTGGAGGACCCCACGTTGGAATTTTGGAGAAGCCCACGCTGGAGCCGGGCAGTCATCGGGGGACTGTGGCCCTGTGTGGGAAGGACTCACACTGGAGCAGTTTGAGAAGGACTCTTCTGTGAGAAGGGACCCCACGCTGGAGTCGGGACAGACTGTGAGGAGCCCTCCCCTGAGGAGGAAGGAGCGGGGACTGACTGCACCCCCCATTCCCTGCCCCCGCCCTGTGCCGCCAGGGGCAGAACGGACAGAACAAAACCCTTGGGCCTTGGGAAGAAGGGAGGGGTGGGGGAGAAGTGCCTTTTTAAGATGTAGTTTCTCTTTGTCATTATCCTGCTTCTTGTTGTAATTAGTTAATAAATTCAGTTGGTTTTTTGTTCTTTCCAAGTCGTGTCGTATTACAGGCCCTAGAGGGACTCCAAAGTGTGTTTCTGTGGTGCTTCCTTCAAGCAGGACATCCTCATGACAGATGAAACTACACCTACACCCCAAATTAGAGCCTTAAGTGAAGAAAAAAAAAAAGGAACAGAAGTTAGAAGAACTCTCACCCAAGATGGGTCTTTTCTCCAGTCAGCCATATATCTTTCTCCCTCCTCTTCGCAGTTTTCTCTCAGGTCTCCCTTTTTCTGCGTTTATTTTTTTCTGCTGAACAGTTTTCAAGATGCAGAAATATAATTCCTAGCCTTCCCATCCTACTGCCTTTATAGTGAAAGCTCTGATAGTATGAGGGGAGGGATGATTGAAGACTTGCACTTCTCTCATGGTCCTGTCCCAGTAGATTTATCACCTGAAATCCCAGTGCTGTTAATCAACAATGACAAGCTTAATGTTGTCCCCTGTGCCTTGCCCACACAATTATCAGACATCATACTAACTTCTGAGCCTTCTGCTTATATTAGGGCTTGTTTGTTTGTTTTTCTAGCAGATTCATCATAAAAGATTTAGACCACTTCATGACCTCACTGTATACAAACCTTATGGCTCACCACCAGACTGCAGCCTCTGGAATAAAACATAAAGTCTATTTTTCAGGTTCCACCAATACTGCATACACAGACATTATAGAAGATGGTGATGCAGAGCCCTCTACCACCCCAGGCTGAAAGGAGTTGAATTTGTGGAGGCAGAGTTGCCGTCATTCAGAACCATGCATGCAGAATAGAAAAGCACTAATTCGAGAATAAAGAAAAATAATATTCCATGCTTAAGAGAACTCAGTCCAAGAGGTCCATAAGGCTGTGAAGGAGATAATATAAAAGATAGGCTGCAAAAGAAACTGTAAAGGTGAAGGGGAAAAGGGAGTTTTGAAGGAGGAAGAGGACTACTTAACAGTAACAGAGGCTCTAAGAGATAAACACAGAGGCAATAAGAGACAAAGAAAGCACAGAAGGACATGAGCAGATGAGATGAAGAACAAGAAGTCACAGCAAGTGTACTTTGCCTCAAGCAATGGCTTCAGATGGAGCAAAAAAAAGAGTGAAAAGGCAGGAAAAAGTCTTCGGTAGACATAAGGCAATGGGTAGATGAGAACAAAGTGCTTGAATTGGACATTTTACTAGACCAGACACCCATGGAGGCTTCAAAGAGCTACAGGAGGCAATTGGAGCTTTGGGGCAGAAAGAATGCTGTGAAAAGGGTTAGGAAGAGGGAGGGAGACTGGAAGAAAAGACAGCTTTTATAGTGAAAGAAAGAAAGAAACCATGGACTAAGGCTGAACAGTAGCAAAACACAAATTTAAGCTGTGCAGGAGCACATTGCAAGCAAGGCTGAATATGGAGAGATGATGACAGAGAAATCTCAGAGAACACTTGAAAGAAGGGTTGAGTTCACAGTAAAAGGTAGAATGAAAAAGTCCATAAAGTTTAAGGGCTTTCATCATGGAAAAATAACAAGATATGATGATGATATTCAAGAGGACATGTACTGACTAATACTAGACTGAATAGAGCAGAATTGACAGAAACAGGGCAGATTTTGAGAATCATCAACTTTTGATAGCTCAAGGAGGAAGACGATGATATTACCAGAGGAGAGGCAGAATGCAAAAAAAAATAGATCTCAAAATTGGAAACAGATAAATACTTATAGGAACACAGGGACATGAAGCAGCCACTGAAGCAGATGTTGGAATAGATTAATTTGTAAGGAAACTTGAACAGATCATATGACATGATGACATTATGGTATGACATGATATGACATTATGATATGCCATGACTTGGATAAAACCAAATGAACTTTCAAGGTGCAGGGTTGCGTGCCAGTTCCAGAAACAACCCAATTGTGACAGCCTGCACAGAGCACTTCTTTGTGAATTCACCCTAAAATCAAATGAAACAAAGACATATCTATGCTGATGCTGATACCAAAGGTAATACTTGTTAATTTGAGGTTGTCTTATCTTACATCACAGTGTGGTCATAGTTTGGAACTGAGAGCAAAAAGAACAAGCAGAGAGAACTTGAACAAACCCAGCAGCAAGAGCAAGACAAAGAAAATCAGATGAAAGAGAAGATAGCAACTGGATCCTAACTCATCCAGAACTTTAAGGTGAATCTGACTAGATGTCCTGGTGAGCTCTCCAGTCAAGGCTTCAAAACTCAAAATAGAACAGTCTTTACTAGAATAAAATTAAGATTATTTGATATTTTTTTAATAGAAAAAACTTCAAGCATATAAATCAGGAAGCACAGAAATAAATACAGAGTTAATATAGAACTCTCCCCCACTCACTGTGACCTTGGTTGCAATTAACTTCGTGACCTGCTGAGCTGCTAGAATTTTGTGCTTACACTCTATTGCCTAGGAGACTGTTTCTTCACCTCCACAGCTTTGATGGCTCCTCCCCTACAGCTGCCCCTTTTCTTAAATTGCAACCCTCAGTAATTAGAGTGGCTCTCTACCCTACAGCACTCTGTAGCCTCTATTAAATAATTTCTTCCTTGCTCAATGGCTTTCCAACGGAAGAGGTGTCTTACCGGTGGGGTAGAGATCTGACTGACTGCACCCCCCGCTCCCCCCCCACCATGTGCTGCCGGGGGGGAGAAGGTACAGAACAAAGCCTTTGGGCTTTGGGACGAAGGGAGGGGTGTGGGAGAAGTGCCTTTGTGTAAGATGTGGTTTCTCTCTTTCAATATCCTGCTTCTTGTTGTAAACAGTTAATAAATTCAGTTGTTTTATTATTCTTCACGAGTCGTGTTGGTCTCTTGCCCGTGACCCTAAGTGGTGAGTGAGACCCTCCCTGTCCCTGCCTCAGCCCACCAGGTGTTTAACAGAAACTGTCCCCATGGCTTTATAAACCACGACAAGTGGATTTCTTATTTTCCAGGAGAATAATGTTGCATCAGAAATTTTCTCTGAAGTAATCAGCTTGAATACATTTTTAGCAGAAGAGACTATGGAACATCTAGGAAATACAAGCCATGTCTAGGATTAGAAGTATGTAATAAAAGAAATAATTTATTTCATTTTCCTGATAACTTCAACATTCAAATGCTTGAAAAGTCGTTTCTTTGAGGCCCTAGAATCTATTCATCTCTCTGAGGGTGATCACACTACTGGTTTAGGGAACTTAAGGAGCAGACTGGTTGAAAAGGACAGTCCTAATTTGTTAGGTACTGGAACTAGTTATCAAGAAGCTTGATACAACAAAAAAGTAATTTTCAGCCAGCTCAGCAAGCCATTCCAGCTGATGCATGGCCACATGAATGTTAGAAAAGAAGGGGTCAGGAACTCATCTAGAAGAAATGAGGAAAGGGACTATCTTTTCTGATTGCAGCAGAGACATAAGAAACCATAAACCTCTTCTCCGTAACACTTGGGTTTGCTTACATTTCATACTTTCACCATTATTAGAGCAAATGCTATAAACTACGTGCATTAAATCCATGGTTGCCAAGAACTAGTTGCTGACTGTACCAGTGTGTGTCTCAGCTAATGAAGATAAATGATTTCAATACAAAAGTCATAGCACAGACACGTTATCACTATCATTAAAGATTTAAAAATACGTTTTATACTAGTAAATCTTGTACAGTTTTGACTAAGCTTCCTGTTTTCCTTCTCTTTCCCCCATCCAAATGCAGATATCCATGCAAAACCACCTAACCCTCCTGCACAGCAGGGGTCTTGCCTGTTTCCCATAAAACAATCCCCGGTAGTAATATGAGATAAGAGATGAAGGTAAACAGAGGGAAGGTAGTAGTTCTCTTGGCAGTCAGAATAATAAATTCATCACAAACAAGGACAAAACAGTTCCCTTGTGGCAATAACCTTTGCTGTTATCACTCAGTGCTGATACAGGGGTGATAGTGGGAGTCAGCATGACATTCACTGGACTCCCTCCCTCTTTTGTCATCCCCCTGCTTTGACTTGTGGGGAAGTGTTGGGGGAAGGGAAGAATAGCATTGAGCCAGTGCATCCAGCTTGAAGTACTGGGTCACACTTGCAGAAAATCTTTTATCTGTGAGCTCATTAAACTAAAGCTGCTGTATACTTACCAGCAAGGGCCAATTTTGACTGTCACAAGGGGAAAAGGGTGCAAGACTACACCAGGGCCATGGGGGAGCAACTATCTCCAGATGTCAGAGACGTGTAGCCTAGTATTTCAAGCCCAACACAAGATAAGTCAGCAGAAGAAAGTGCAGGAAGTGCCCCACAAATGGCATTGTGTCCCAGTGCTGACATTTAATGTCCATACCATCTAAAACTCTTAAACCTGGAACAGGAATCCAGGGAGGGGCTGTAGATCAACATCAGAATGTCTTGACCAGTCAGGGATGGTGGAGGGATAATGGGCCAATGAAAAAAAAGGCACAGAGGATAAACAATGGAAACTATTCTGTTTCATTTAACTTGAGAACTGAAATAAGTTCTAGCAGCTGCTACCTCAGATTGTTTATGAGAAATTACTCATTTTTGGTTGCCATGTTTGTATATTTGGTAACATTGCTCACAGTCTTGCTCAGGTGCATTATTTGGTGTTCTATCCATATCTATATTTGGAGTCAGAAAAAATCACTGAGAGTGTTTGTGGTATCTTGTTCAGATACTGCCCTTGGTCTGGAGCATAACTCAATTTTTCCCTATCTGCTTCAGAGTCATATTCTCTTCCAGAAGTAGTATTATGTCTATAGCATATTTTGGTAGGGATGAGTCAGAAAACAAAAGAAAGCAGAGATGGTCCTTGTGAAATTTTTCAAATCCCACTCCTTCTGCTGCTTATTCTTGCATCAGGGGGAGAGTCATTACTCTCTGCCAGGTTCGCTGGCTGTGCTGGGCTGCACTGGGGACCTTTACTTAGCAGGAGAAGGACAGAAATGTCTCAGTTTGCAGGCTTTTGAGCACTACAAGGTCCATGGGCTCACACAAGTCTTCAGGCTCCTCAGACCCATCATGCTGAAGGACAAGCTGTCCCACCTGCAGAAGACTCATTGCTCTGGGAAGAAGATGCAGCTGACCCTTGCCATGGCAGATTACACCTCATCTTCATCAGTGAGGGCTCTATTCAAAGAAGTAAGGGGACATAGAGGGCAGAGTGCTTTCCTGTACCACAGGAACCACAGCTCTTGCTTCAGAACTTGCTGGTGTTAACATCACTGCTGGTGCCACTGGCACCACCACTGCTGGCCAGCAGGTTCCCCACTCCCTTTCTCCCTCCCTCCAAATGAAGCAGCTCAGAATCCCATCATTAAACCCCATGGGATGGAAGGTAGTTATCTGTAGGGACGTGGTATTCTCCTTGCTTTGGGCAGGAGGGTTCTCTATTGTGTTCCTGCAGGAGACCTTCACCTTGTCAATCTAACTGTACTTTATGGCAAGACCACTTGGATAGACAGGTCTGTCTATACAATTTCACACTGAGTTTTGCCACACTGATCATTACAACCATGTCCTCTCCTGACCTATAGTCTTGAATGCAGGGAAACATGATCGTTGTACTAAATCAGCTGCTGCACATTCAGATCTGCTTGGAAGTGCATTAATATCTATGTTCTGATACCAGGTCTGCAATGTAATTTTTATCAGGATGCCTTCCTCAGCAGTATCAGTCCACAGGAGTGTCTGGTCCTGGACATGAATTTTGCTTCTGCCTTACTCACAGAGCTGCATTGGAAATAAGACGCAGATATCATTGGAAAGGCAGGAGGTTACCACTCCCTAAAGGACACCTTGTACCACCTCCAGCCAGATAATAGTGCTTCTTTCTCCTACATCCAAGTAGAAGAGATCAGGCTGAGCCACTCCTGACTAGATGGAATCTGCATCTTGCACTGGAACACCTCACAGCTTCTTTGGAGCTAGACGGGTGTTTGCCTGTCTTGTGATTCATCTTTCTACAGTGAGTGTTGGGAGAAGTGGGATAAGCTGTAAGGTTTGGAAGTCCTGGTGTGGTTTTTTCCTGGTAGTTCATGCAGCATCTTTGGGAGACAGATCATACCACACGTTTCACCTACACCTTGGAGAAAAAGAGGATTCTAGAACGCGTATCATCTGCATCCTGGCAGAGGACAGCACTCCTTTAACGATCTGAAGCAGATGAAAGAAGGACCGTGGGCCTTCTGTGTGGACTGGTTCTCTTCAGATATCAATATGGTGTCCTTCAGTAACCTCCATGTCTTCTGGAAATCTTTTGGGTTTTTGGTCATGTCTCTTAATTGATTAAAAGGCTTCTTTGTTTTTATGTGGGTTTCTGTTTGAGCCATTCCAGTAGGCTTTTTGACCCTTGGTGCTTACACAGGGGTATTAACTCCAAGCACACTGTGGTCACTATGAAGTAGTGGTTTTAACTAAAACATTGAATTGTTTAGCACATATCTAGTCATAACCTTTTGTGGACTTCCTAGCTGACTATTCCACAATCACCGGTTGCATCTACTTCACACCCCAAAGTGACATTTGCCCAGACTATATGGGGGTCATTGCAGTTTTTTGTCACTACTGTAGTTTCTGCCCTAGCTGGCTCTCTGATCTCAAACAACATATCAGTGTTGCAGTCTAGCTTCAGAAGGTGGTGATGCAGACCCAGCACTATACACTTCCTATTTAGGTCTGAAATATCAACCTATTCTGATGCTGAGTTCATTAGTTTGATCCAGGTTCTCATCAGCATATAGTACTACTCTATCATTAGCATGGTTTACCTTATCTTTCTGCATACTTTTTAGACTGGTATTACAATTTCCCATCGATTGTCTGCCACAAAGTTTTTAATATGCCTGGTGTATCTCCTCTTAGGACAACAGACTGGTCCTACATGTTATCTTTCATAATTCTAGCATTTGCATAGAAGTAGGTATACCACTACTTTGGTTATTGTTTAGTACTCTATTTAAATTGAACCATATTTGCTTTCTGTGTCTAATTTGATTGTTCACAGACTCTGATCTGCCCTGCACTTGAGGATAAAAAAGTTTTGTAATTTTACTATCCTTCATAGAAACGACCTGAAGAAAATATGCTTTTGCACCAGTTATCTTCTCCTAAGTCTTCAGATGGAAAGTGTGTTGATAACCTTCTTAATGTTCAGCATCAGAAGACTAATTCCTGCAGCTGGTCTGTCCCTCCTGTACAAGGTCACCCTTCACAACAGTCCATAGCAAGAAGCTGTATTACTGTCCTGGGTTAAGCTGAGACAGAGTTAACTTTCTTCATAATAGCTAGCAAGAGGCTGTGTTTTGGATTTGTGCTCAGAAGAAAGCTGATAAGAAGCGATGTTTGTGCCACTGCCAAGGATGGCAGACCGGGGAGGCTGGGAGGGAGCACAGCCCCAGTTTCTAGCCCAGGATTTGATGTTGGGTTCAGGATTGAAACCCAGAGTGGCCAATAATCTAATCCATACCATACCCATCATGCCCAGTATATAGGTGAGGACCCTCTGGAAGATCATCCCTTTTTGGTTCCGGATCTCTTTTGCTCCAGGTCATCTCGCTCCAGGTGGTCACTCTCCCAAGGCCTTTCCCCCTCCACCCCGGTCAGCTCTTGGTCTGGGACGCTCGGACTGTTATCTCCGTTCCATGAGTGTGGTTCTGGGTCTCTCCCTGCTCCAGGATCATTATCCGGGAACAGGCTGAGCCTTGGTCATTGGGTGGGGGGGCAGTGTTGCTGTGTATCACTCATTCGTATATTTGTATATAGTATTATTTTCAATATTATTGTAGTTTAGTTATTAAATTGTCCTTATCTCAACCCACGAGTCCTTTTTTCCCTTTACCCCTTTAATACTCTCCCCTATCCTCGGATGGGGGTGAGAATTGCGTGAGCGGATGTGTGGTTTGGCCCCCAGCCAAGGGCTAACCTATCACAATTACTAAACAATTTTATCTTCCTTTCATTGGGTTTGAGCAATCATGTGACTGAGAGGTGACCAAGCTGGGTTGGTGGAAAACTAGTTGTTTTGATGGGTTAGATTTCTGTTTAGTCGATTGCCTGAGCTAATTTAACGTTACATTCATGGGCATTAGATCCATCACGACAGGGACAGTAGGAAAGCATGTCCAAGAACAGAGGGAAGAAAATAAGTCTGTTCCTTTTCACAGCTACCTGCCAATAGGACATATTATGTTATATTATATTGTAAAACTTCACCCTGAAAAGCCTAAACAGCTGACATACTGTTATGGAATCAGTTGTGTCAGTCCCACAGTCCTCCACATTCAGTAACAAAATGTCATCAGCTGGTGATTGCTCATTCTCTTTAGAGAAGATCCATTTACTACAAACTCAAACACACTGATCTGAGAAAGTGGGGAGAAGGACAGAGAAGCCTACACTTGTAAAAAGGGGTTGTGTTGGAAGTGAAAACAACTAGAGGTTCTGAAAGAGTCAAAAATCAATGGCGAAGTGTCGTGGGTTTATCCATGGCCCCGTGCTTTGAGGTGCTCCACCACGACCTCATGCATAGCCACTGATGCTTCGAGGTGTACCTGCTGCAGAATGAACTTATCTGTGGGCCACAATCCCTTCAGAGGTGTACCTGCTGTGGCACAGACATAACCACAGCCACAGACGCTTTGAGATATACCTGCTTTGGCAAGGGCTTATCCACGGCCAAAGATGCTTTGGGATGTTCTGCTCCTGCATGGACTCATCCACAGGTCACGGTCCCTTTGACTCGAGTTCACACTGAAGTTACAGCCTGTCCAACACAGCAGCACAGAAAAAGCAGTGATGCCCTGGCCATCTACCTGTCCAGGTGCATTGCCATTGCTGTTATCAAAGTGTTCCCAGGCACAGCAGAGTAAGATGATAAGCAGTACAGCAAGCTGCGAAAGCAAAAAGCATCCACTAAACAAGCACAAGACTCTGATATACAGTAAGGCAAGCACAGGAGCTTGCCAATTAATAGCTATACAGCAATAACAGCTATAAATCCCATCTGGCACATTCCAGTCATGCCTGTTGTTATCTCGAACCCTTCAAGCCCCATGTTGGGTGCCAAAAAAGACTGTCGTGACTGACCCCAGCCAGCAACTGAGCTCCACGCAGCTGCTCGCTCAGTCCTTCCCCCCCTCCCTCCACCCAGTGGGATGGGGGAAAGAATTGGAAGAATAAAAGTGAGAAAACTTGTGGGTTGAGATAAAGACAATTTAATAGGTAAAACAAAATGCACACACACAAGCAAAGCAAAACATGTAATTCATTCACTACTTCCCATTGGAGGGCAGGTGTTCAGCCATCTCCAGGAAAGCAGGGCTCCATCTTACATAATGGTTACTTGGTAAGACAAACGCCATAACTCCAAACATCTCCCTCTTCCTTGTTCTTCACCCAGCTTTATATGCTGGTGTGACGTTATATGGTATGGAATATTTCTTTGGTCAGTTGGGGTCAGCTGGAACCCTCTCAACTTCTTGTGCACCCCCTGCCTACTCACTGGTGGGGTGGTGTGAGAATCAGAAAAGGCCTTGACTCTATAAGTACTGCTCAGCAATAATGATAACATCCCTGTGTTATCAACACTATTTTCAGCACAAATCCAAAACATAGCCCCATACTAGCTACTATGAAGAAAAAGAACTCTATCCCAGCCAAAACCACCACAGGAAGGATTTGGAAAGGGTGTGCCAGACTATCTTAGGGTGGTTTTTTATTTTTTTTAATACATTATAGTAACATTATACTATGTACTTGCCATAAGGGTACCAGGTTCTATAAGGTATCAGGAGTTAGGTGGCTGAGTAGAATATAAAATGAACAAGACTGCAAGAAACAGAACATCAAGAAATAATAAGCAAGCTATACTCAGTGAATCTCTTGCTACCAACTGAGGGTATATGAATTCTCTCCGTTTCTTTCCCAGGACTGGCACTTTCGAAGGAAAAGATCCATTCAATACTTGTTCGGCGCCTGGGTTTCTGTTCACTAAGATGCTGCTGAGATGAAGGAATGGGGCAGTACACAGAATGGTTGACCCAGCAGGGCACTTTGGGCAGTTGTTGGTACTACATCACAAGTTTAAACTGTTGTGATTCATGCTCCAAGGATGGTGTTTCTTTAATATGGTTATGCCTATGGGTAGCCTATGTAGCATTTGAGCAGTTTCCCACAGTGATGGAACAGTAAAAGTAAAGAATAAGGGTGACATGTGGTAGCTCAAGTCTGGAACTGAATGAAGAGTGAAAGACAGTATGTGGAAAGACTACTTCTGGCAGGTATTGACTCTCTCTTTCTCTGGGCTTGCAGTGAAGGCTGGAACAGCCCACACTACCCAAACCCTATGCAGAACAGGCTGCCTGTCACACTGTACACCTGCCTAATCAAAAACCAGTAATGTGTCAGACCTTGAACTTCTTATTCTCCCATATTCCACTTTTCCAGAAAAAGTCTCAGGCCTGGTCTGTTATTTTTTTGTTATCAAGGCAGTGAAAGAAAAAAAAGGAGGAACTCTAAATTTAGAGGCCATGGGGTACAAGTAGTTCAGACTGCTTTTGAAAGATAGAGAAGAGGCTGGGTTAAAGAAGAGAGAACACACAGTAATTCAAGATTTTTTTCAGTGTTGGCCCGAACCTTCACAGCTGCCTCAAAATTGTGAGCGACTTAAAGAAACGACAGTCACATTTGCTTCCTTGCACCAGCTCTGAAATGTCTACACTTAGTATTGCAAAAGGTAAACTGATAGAAAAACATTCATTGCTTTATGCAGTTAACTGCTCAGTGCCATGCTCTGAACAAGTTCACAGTAGGTCAGGGAAGCAGCATTTCAGTAAAAAGCTGCTACATGTGCCAGTCAATAGATCATCTCAGCCTACAATGTACACCCTCACATGAAGCATTAAAACACATGTTTAGGTAAGAAGAGAACTTTACTTATCTCTTGCTTAATCTTCCCCATAGAAAGATTTTAATGTACCTCTGGAATAAAGTTCGTACACCACACTGGCTGTTTCTTCTGCCACTATTATGTTGCATGTCTGCGATGTGTTTAATCTTGCATTTGCCTTTACTGTTACTGGAAAGCTTAGGTGAACCTGCTGTTCTCTTACCCTATAGGCCTGGAGCATTAGGGACTTCCAATTAATGGAAATGAGATTTCCAGCGTGCCCTTTCTTTGTATGGAATTGGAACTAAAAGCAGCATACACTCAGTGCCTTGTTCTCTACTGCTGATAATAAATTTGATGCCAAGCAGTGTAATATCAAATACCTCTCTGGTCCAGAAGAGGGCTCCCAGTTTGTTGGTAAGTTACTCAGAGCAATAGAAACAAAGGCTGACTGAAGAATTGTGTAAGGACCTTAACAGGATGACTGAGCAATAACATGACAGATGAAATAGTCACAATAAATGTAAAGTGATGACTGAGAGGAGAACAGATATTCTATCTTTGCATACACAAGAATTGTCCAACTGTTACTATTTAAGCTGAATTTTACTATTTAAGATTAAGATCTTGGGGTTAAACAAAATGGTCATGATAATTACTCCCTTAGTATTTTTTTTAGAACCATGGGCTAAGAAGTAGGAAAATAAGACCAGCTTAAATGCAACGTGCAACTACATCTTGAGTAATATTCGCATTTGTTTCCCACAGTCTCAAAAAGAATATAGTATAACTGGAAGAGTTTCAGAGGATGGTCAAAATTATGGAACAGCTTCTGTATGAGGAACAGCTAAGCAGACTTGAACTTCCTGGGTTGGAAAGGGCAATAAGGGCTGGACATAAATAAAATCATGAGTGATATGGAGAAAGTGAACTGAGAAGGTTTGTTTTGCTATACGTCGGAAGGTAGGCAGTGGGTTCAGAATCCGAAAAAATTGTTGGTCAGACAATACGCACCTTGTTCTATTAAAGTCACAGGTTACTGAAATTTAGATTGCAGGCAAAGAGTTTAAATTTGCTTTTCTGTATATACAAGTAAATGACAGGTTTTTTGTGAGTCCTTTAAGGATAGATAAGAGAGTTAATTACAGATGAGGAATTAAAAATACATTCTGTGTCATATTTAGAAGACAAAAATGTTGTTGATCAGTAGGTAACTTGCACTGCTGGTCCTCTGAGTATTTTAGTTAATTACAGAATCACAGAATATCTCGACAGGACACCTGCTGTCTTGTCCAATACCATACTCAAGCAGTGTCAACTGGAGCAGGTTGCCCTGGGCTGCGTCCAGATAACTTTTGAATATGTACAACGATGCAAATTCTACAACCTCTCCAGGCAACCTGTGCTAGTGCTCAATCATAGCAAAAAACTTATTTCCTTATGTTCAGACAGAATCTCCTGTTTCAATTTGTGCCCATTCCATCTTGTCTGTCACTGTGCACCACTGAGAAGAGTCTAGCTCCATCATCTTCAATCTCCCATCAGATGACAAGATCCCCCCTGAGCCTTCTCTTCTGCAGGCTAAACAGTCCCGGCTCCCTCAGCCATCCTCATGAGAGGTGCTCCAGTCTGTTCATCATCTGTGTGGCTCTTTGCAGAACTCTCTCCACTAGCTCCATACGACTTTTGAATTGAGGAGCTCAGAACTGGACTCCAGTTATGGCCTCACCACAGCTAAGTGGAGGGGAAGGATCACCTCCCACAACCTACTGGCAGCAGTCCTAATGCAGCCCAGGATACCATTGGCCTTCTGTGCAAGAAGGGCACATTGCTGACTCATGTTCAACTTGGTGTCCACCAGGACCCCCAGGCCCTTTTCTCCCAAGCTACTTTCAAGACAACCAGTCCCCAGCATGGTGCATTGGATTACTCCTCCCGAGGTGCAGGTCTCCACCTTTCCCTTTGCTGAACTTAATGAGGGTCTTCTCTGCCCATTCCTCCAGCCTATCAAGGTCCCTCTGAATGGCAGTGCAATCCTCTGGTGTAACAACTACGCATCCCAGTCTGCAAATTTGCAAATTTCCTCAAAGTTTACTCAGTTCCATCATCTAGATAATTAATGAAGAGGTTACGCAGTTGTCATAGTTTAGAGGCCACCGGAGAGTCTTTTGTTTGAAAACCTGGTGGGCTGAGGCAGGACAGGGAGGGTTTCACTCACCACTTAGGGTCACGGGCAAGAAACCAACACAACTTGGGAGAAACAAAAAAAACCCAAATTGAATTTATTAACTATTTACAATTAAAACCAAGAAGCAAGATAATGAGAGAGAGAAACCACATCTTAGAAAGGTACTTCTCTCCCACCCTCCCTTCTTCCCAAGCCCAAAGGCTTTGTTCTGTACCTTCTCCTGGCGGCACAGGGGGCAGGGAATGGGGGGTGCAGTCAGTCCCCGCTCCTTCCTCCTCAGGGGGAGGGCTCCTCACAGTCTTTCCCGGCTCCAGCATGGGGTCCCTTCTCACGGGAGAGTCCTTCTCAAACTGCTCCAGCGTGAGTCCTTCCCACACAGGGCCACAGTCCCCCGATGACTGCCCGGCTCCAGCGTGGGCTTCTCCATAGTTCCAACGTGGGGTCCTCCACGGCTGCATCTTCTCACGGGCTGCACCAAGGGAATGAATCTTCACTACACTGCAGGGGAAATTCCAGGGGTGCCTCCTTCCTCTTGCTTCTCTTTTCTGACCAGCGTGTCTGCGTAGTTATCCCTCTCAGATCCTGTTTCTCTCTCTGCCGCAGGTCTTCATCGGCTCCCGGGAAAACTGA
>NW_010105911.1:0-12743 GCF_000699245.1 Pterocles gutturalis | reverse complement strand
GGCGGTACTCCTTCCCCCACTGCCCCTCCCGGTTACTAAATCCTTGGAGCTGGGGTGTGGGGGTGAACCCTTAGCAGTCACTTACAGGAGCCACCACTGCAGCCCCTCCCTTGCTGCCAGCAGAGCTGGAGTCCAGGGAAACCTTCAGCAGCTACTTACAGGAGCCATTACTGTGGCCCCTCCCTGCTACCAAACAAACCCACCACACAAAACCACAACAACAGTATTGGATCCAGTATTGACCCTTGGGGTACACTGCTAATGACTAGCTTTCAGCTGTCCTTTGGGCTACTGATCACAACCTTTGGAGTCCTGCAGTTCAATCAGTTTTCAATCAACTTCAAGGTCCACTTGTCTAGCCTGTACTTAATCAGCTTGCTATGAGGATGTTGTGGGAGACAGCGTCAAAAGCCTTGCTAAAGTAAAGATGAACAAAATCCACTGTTCTCCCTTCATTCACCAAGCTTCATCTGATTGCAGAAGGCTATCAGGTTGATTAAATGTGATTTTTCCCTTCATAAATCCAAGCTGACTACTCCCAGTCACCTTTCTGTCCTTCACATGTCTGCAAATGGTTCCCAAGATGAGTTGTTCCATCACCTTTCTGGTGATTGAGGTGATGTGGACCAGCCTGTACTTTGCTGGACTTTTTTTACTTTTTGAAGATAGGAGTGACATTTATTTTCTTCTAGTCCTCAGTAACCACTCCCAATCCCAGTTTGTTTAAATCCTCTTCCACCGATGGTCCTTGGTCTTTGTCACCCAGTCCCCTGCCCCTTTAGCAGAAGGCCCACATTTTCCATCTCCTTTGTTTGGCTTCTACAGGTGTATCAGCAGCAATTTTTGTTGCCCTTTATGTCCCTCACAAGATTAAACTCCAGATGAGCTTTGGCTTTCTTAACCTCATCGTTCCACAGTTGGCTGGTGTTTCTGTATTCCTCCCAGGCCACACAACCCTCTTTATACTGGTTTATGTCTGTGTTTAGTCAGGAGTGCCTTCTTCATTCATGCAGGCCTCCTGCTGCCTTTTCTTGATTTCCTGCTCATCACGATGGATCATCCCTGAGCTTGGAGGAGATGACTCCTGTGCATCAACCATCTCTCTTGTACTCCTCTTCAGGGCCATATCCCATGGGATTCTTCCAAGCAGATCCGTAAAGAGACAAAGACTGCTCTACTGAACTCAAGGATTGTGATCTCAGTTTTAGCCCTTCTCCATCCTCAAATCCTGAGGCTGTCCCAGACCTTCAAACCCCAACCAGTCTTTCCTTGTTTGTAAGTATCAGGTCCACCTTTCTGAAAAGGTGTAGGTGCCACTCACACTTGCATTCGCACTGTGCAAAAAATATCACGAAGATGGTTTGTATTCTCATGTACATTTACAATCTACTTTCAGTGCTGATAAGTAAACATTCCTGATCCATGACCTTTTATAAATATTTTGTGGAAATGGATGACTGTCAATCCCAACAGTAACTTGGTTTCCTAAGGAAAATTACTTCAAAAAATCGATTACTTCACCAGGAGGCAGAGATTTCTTGTAGAGATATATGGCTCAGTTTTTAACAATGTGAGCAAATCCTTTAACCCTGCTTATACCCTTAGCAATATCCAAACATTGTAGTGTCTGTTGCAGTAAGAACTTGAGGAGGATCTCTTTGCCACTCCTGTGTTCAGTGTGGAGACTTGTACCATTATCAAATACAAAAGCATTGTATGGCTTCCCATGTAAATAAGCAGCAATGAAATCTGGTTCCCCAACCCCAAGCAGTTATTAGCCACTTAAACAGTAAATGAAAACACTTCAAATAAGCAGGTTCTGATAAGGTAGTCTTCAACATTAATAGCCTGTGTGTCCTCCCTCTGTAGTAACAAGGTGAGGTAACAGTTATCCTTTTATCGTGTAGGTATGTGGAACCTGTCCTATCACCATTAACAGCAGCAACTTCAGCAGCAGCTTCCCGTAATTCACTAAAGCAAGCATTGACAAAATAACTTATTTTTATGTAGAGTTTACTGTCAGCTTCTCTCCAGCATGCCCAGGTTCTTTGCCATGATTTTGTGGAGATTCACAACCGCAGGCGAGTTTACCTTGAGGATTTGTATTTGCTGTACATTTCCATATTGATCTATTATTTCTCATGTACTGTACTTTGTATGCCACCTGCTGTACAGCTTGGGCAGTAACCTCTGTACTCCAGCTGCCCCTTTGCTACCGCTGTTGACCATTTTACTAGCAACAGGTCTAACTTTCTGAAATATCAGGAAAGCTAGTGCATGGTCTTTCTGCCCACCCCAAGCTTGTCTGAAGTTATTTAATCTGCTATACTGCGAAATTAGCATGCATGTATCAGCTGTCAATACAATGATGTACTTTGTCCACACAAAAAAAAAATATCTTACAGCATGCAGCTACCCTATTAGGTTTCAAACAAATGTGGATGGCCCCTTATGGCACTTCCACACAAGCAGGCGATTTTACTTTTTACAGCACAAGATCAATGGCAAGGGTTAGATTGATCAGCATGCTGCCAGCCCTTGACATTTATTTGCTTGGACAGGAAGTCTGTACAATTCTTAGAAAAACTCGAATTTTATAGCATTATAAGTAAGGGACACGTAGCTGGACAAACTCACTGAAGTATAAAGATATTCTTACTCCTACTGTGCTATAGTTGTGACAGCTTTCTCAGGAACAGACAATTGCAGTGCTGAATCACAGAAAGTTAGAGATTGGAAGGGACCTCGAAAGATCATCCAGTCCAATCCCCCTGCCGGAGCAGGACACCCAGATCAGATCCCACAGGAACGCATCCAGGCGGGCTTTGAATGTCTCCAGAGAAGGAGACTCCACACCCTCTCTGGGCAGCCTGTTCCAGTGCTCTGTCACCCTCACCGTGAAGAAGTTTTTCCTCATATTCAAGTGGAACCTCCTATGTTCCAGCTTGAACACATTGCCCCTTGTCCTATCACTGGATGTCACAGAGAAGAGCCTGGCTCCATCCTCCTGACACTCACCCTTCACGTATTTATAAACATTGATTAGGTCACCCCTCAGTCTCCTCTTTTCCAGGCTAAAGAGACCCAGCTCCCTCAGCCTTTCCTCAGCAGGGAGATGCTCCATTCCCTTCATCATCTTTGTGGCTCTGCGCTGGACTCTCTCCAGCAGTTCCCTGTCCCTCTTGAACTGAGAGGAAACACAACTGCTATTCAGCTAGCTCCTGGTGTGTGAAAGCTCCACTTTGTACCTGGACACCTCTGATTGTTTGGAAATAACATTAAAACATGTAATTCCAGACACCTTCACAATAGAACCCATTACCAGAATGATGCTGGAAATGGATGACAAAAATGTTTCTCTGCAAATAGCAGAAAAGGCCCCTTGCCGCTCTGCCAGGACTGTGCCATCTACGGTAAGGTGCCTGCAGGCCTGTGAGGCTGCAACTGCTCACTTGGTCAGCAGTAGCCAGGAAAGGTAGTGCTGAGTGGCAGGCCAAGTCTTTGGTGCCATTTCTGCTGCACATGTTACTGTTAAATCAAATTTTCTTTGAAGTAAATGCAAAAAAAACATTTAGGTCAGTAATAAACAGCACTGGTATGCAGCTGTGGGTGTCACCTCAGGAAGCTTGCCTGGGTTGTTGACTGGAAAGGCTTAAGTAACTGGGTTTATTCACCCCAGAGGATGCTGAAAGGATCTATTTGCTGTCTGCCACTAGCCAGAGAGAGGGTATAGACAAGACAGAGCCAGACTCTTCTCAAGAGAGGCACAGGGAAAGTGCAAGAGGGAACAGCCATGACTTGCAACAAGGGAAAGTCATGCCTGAGCAGGGGGTTGGACCAGATACTGCCAGAAGTCCTTTCCCATCTATATCTTTCTGTGATACTCTCTTTTTTTTTTTTTTTTTTTGCTTTGATAGAGACAAAACCAAAATACTGGCAGACAAACTTATTGTTTGACAGATTATTAATAGAACTATGAAGACCAAGTCTGCTAGCAATACAAACTGGAAATGAGATAATTTATTCAAGAAGGTGCTAGGTCTCACAGTGGAGCTTACGGCCATGGCAAAATATATGAAAATTTCCTATCCCCATGTTTTAAAGAGGTAGGGCAGCTCTGAACATCTCTGCCATGCAAGGGACAGAGAACTACTTTGTTGTTTGGGGAAGAAGTTTTTACATAAACTATTTGCAACTGGATAGGACAGCTATGAACCCATGATTTGTCTGTAGAGCCTGGCACTCTGGAGAAGTAAACAAAATCACAATTGAATCTGCTCTTAATTCAGAATCAATGAATGCCATGTGTATTCCACCCTACTAAAATCTTCAAAATAAAATCTATGTTAATTTAAGAAAAAGCTAGCTGTTAGTAGGTCTGTTCTCATTTTTCTTTTCCTCAGCCTTCTGCCTGGCATGCCAGGTGGCACTGGAAACACACTGGGATTCTGAAACTGGCCCACCCCTCAGCGAGGCAATATCCAGACACAATACCATGGCACAAAAGCAGGTCTGTTTGCCTAGTGACGGACTGATGGTTACAGAAGAGGAGCACTACTACATGTAAATTGCCCGGGAGTGCCTTTGCATTCACCAGGCATTTATATCATGCAGCCAGGACAAGACCCCGTCAGTGATTTCTGCAGCAAATTTCTGCAAAGACAAGGTATTAGTTTGGTGATCCCACTAATGGGAAGTGGGGAGAGAAATGTATGCAGATCTTCAAATATGCCTATAGAACTGAGTCAGCAGATGCCAAAGCAAGGGGAAGTAGACCACAAGGTGGATATAGCGGATAAATTAATAGGAAACCTTTAGCTTCAGTAGATACTAAATTCCTGACTTATGGGAAGATGGGCAATGGACCTCTTCTTTTCACTTCTGTTAGTTTCAATAGAGGCTGGCTGGCCTGTGGGGCCACAAATACTGCCAGTATACAAGAGGGGACCAAAGACTGAATATGAAAAGGTAAAAATTGTTCCCTAATAGCAGTAGGTGATGCTCCTAAATGCCTGTGCTTTTAATCAGATAGCAAGAAACTGAAGACTTCCTTTCTTTCTTTTCTATTATCATTGTTAGCAGCCTACATCTTACCTTGTAGAGCTTGGCTGTGTATTAATCTGCACCTTTTGTCCTCTCCAACTTTCAAATTAGCAATAGAAATCTGCACAAGTGATTTTTCTCATGGCCTCAGTTTCCACGTCTCTTCTGCCCTCTAACATTACCTTCTGTATGATTGACAACATCTTCAAAAAGAAAAAAAGAGGAGAGGGGCTATGGAGAATCCCTCCACTGCCTTAGGATAGCACAGGGAAAGGGTCACATGGGATATTTTTAGAACAGAATCCAATGGCAGTGATGCGAGGAAGGCACAGAGGAAAAACACAGCTGTGAAACCTAACACTTGGCTTCATATACACTGAGAGCAAGAACAGCAGGGAAATAAACTGAGGAGACACAGCAGAAGACAAGAGTGAGAAAAAGGTATGTGAAGATAGCAAGACAATGGTAAAGGAATCAGTGACAAAGAGGCAATGAACACCTAAGAAAGAAATGGCTAAAAGAGAATATGGGAGAGAAATGGCAAAAGACTGAGCCAGGAGGAGAAAAATTTAATAAAGTGGCCATGTTATATAAATAAGCAGAGATACTTTAATCACAGAAGGGATCGAAGAACAAGAAATGGCCAGCTGACTCATCAGCACTCTTATGGAGATGACTTGTGACCTTGAACGCTGACCAGCGACTACCCAGTCTAACCTCTCTCCTCATCCCAAGGTATAAGGTCTTCATATGTGACTTAGATTTTGGGTTGTGACACTGCAATAGATTTTTTTAAATCAGAGGGAAATAGCAGTATTCCTACAGTCTTTGAAGCCAGGTGATGTCCTGCCATCTCTCTTTTACTACAGGCCAGCATGTCCAGAGAGCAGTGACACTGCCTTATGAATGTAATGACTGCACTAATGTATGTAGTGTTAGTTTGGAAGTGCTCTCTGCTACTGTTCTCTCACTAAACAAGAAAGAACTAACATGACTGACTACATGGAGTGGATAGAGGTAATGATGATATTTGATAGGAGTATGTTCCTAAAGATAGCATTTTAAGGTATAAATTGCTAAGACACTCAAGTCCGAAAAGTATCTGGGATACACTTGAGGCACCTACATACAGAATTACAGTTCCTTGTTTACTTGCTGTGTAATCCTTATAGTGTTATTAATTTTTCTTGTTTTGAGAAATAATTCATCCTTCAAAGTTAGTGATTCAGCGTCTACTCAGCACTGATGCCAGGATTAGATCCAGCAACTAGCTACTCTCAGTAACGAGCTGCTACAAGCAGTGATCCCCAAGGACTCAAGTATATATGGTCATTTTCAAAGAATTCGTAAATTTATAGCCATCTCCTTAATGAAGTAGGTTGTAGCATAGTTGCCTCATCATAAAGCTTATCTGGTATGTGGGTGACTTGAATTCAATTACAGAACTAAGCATTTTGGGTTTATCCATGCAGACACTTGAGGGATCAAACAGCTACCATTTATTACACAATCCTGTCCTGTCCAGAAGACAAAAAAGCTCTCAGCAGCAAATATTTGGGATAAAATTATGAATAAATGAAGATCATGCAGTACATTGTCCTGCTCTCTCTCCTGAATAGCTGTTTAAGTAATGTACAAATGTTTTGTCAAAGACTTGCCTTAGCTCAAGTTATACTCTTTATATGCTCTTTGAACTCAAGAAATCTAATACCAGTTGTGTCTTCCCACAAGTATTTGAGAAAACTGTCACTACTGTCTAAATACACTGACTAGTCTAGTTCTAAAGAATCTAACACTGAAAAGTCTAGAGATTCATGAGTTTGTTACAGTTACAGAATATAGACATTTTCCCCAAGCAGCATACTCACTATTTCTGCATCTTTTGCTGTCTCATGCTCTTTTCTTTACCACTGCTTTTGTTCAGTTTTGTATTATTTCCTTAATTCAGTTCATTGCATGAGTTCAGTACCTCATGCAATTTGAACCAATTCAGTTTGAATTTTTTTGATCTCAGAACCCAACTCTTGTTCTCCCTCCACAAACCCTACATGTTTGTATACTGTACAAACAGGCCACTGCAATCCCATTATGCCATATACTAGGCCCAGTCTCAATGCTCTAGTGTTGGTGCTACTTGATCCTGACACTGAGGGCACTGCTTTTTTGTACTGGACTACAGAAAGGCAGGCCAACAGAGATTAAATATTTCATAATCCAGACTTTCCACTGCATTGATTAGCTCCTTCGCCAGCGTTATTTCACAAATGGTAAATACCATTCTTAGTAAAACGCTGTTGAGCTGAGGGTGCACGCTTGTGATGTGCCTATGTGGATCACTAAGAAATTTCCATTCATTACATAAGTCTGGATTTGAAATCAAGCTTTGAGTAATAAAAGGCTATATGGTCACACTAAAGATCATACAATTCTTCACTCATCTATAAGGCACTATGACATCTACAAAAGCAAAGCTCAGCAGCAGCAAATGTTGGTCTAAAAGCTACTCTTCTGGTCTTCACTGCAGCGTTCCCAAAGACAACCATACATTTCCCTTAATAAACTAAGCGTTCTAGCTTCTATAAAAAAAAAATCTCCATCTTTCTTTGCAGTAGATCAGAGAATAAAAGATTTCATATTTTCTGCAGTCTCAACACAGTCTTATTTGTCTCCAAACACTGCTACCAAAACTTTACATCCTCAGATACAAACAGGGCACCATTCTTTTTTAGAGTCTGGGATTTAATTCATGCTTTTCCTTAGGCAATCTGAACATATGATACTAATTCTCACTTCAGTAACCAAAGGAAGTGGCTTTTCAGATACAGCACAAACTGCTACCTCAGCTTGACCAGAGAAGCGTTGAGGGGTCATGAGATGCAATAAATATAAGTTCTCCTAGTTGGCAGTAATCTCTTAAAGCACTTAAACAAGAAAGTGGGGCAACAGCCTGCATCAAAATACCTGGAAAACAAAGCAGTGCAAGATGCCACTGGGATGTTCCCAAAAGATGCCACAGAGCAACACGCTCTGTGCTCTCACAGTACCCATTAACACCCAACATGTCAGAATCCTAACCACATCTTCTGGTAGCTGTAATGAAGGGCAGGTAAAGGTTTCAGTGCCTTATCTGTGACTGTCTGAAAAAAAGGAAACCCATTCACAACTAGCAGTTGCATTTCTATACAGCTCTGCATACTAGGCACCTCTACAGACTCAGTCCTGAGTCTCTCCAGCATTTTTTCCTTGTCTGGTAACTCCAGTGATGTAAATTTTTCACCCATGGGGATTAAGAATGATTCTCATTTTCACACTAAGAAAAGGCCTCATTCTCTCTTGGAAGCAGACACTACTAGGGAAGGCATGTCCTCAGGCAGAACTCTAGCAGATTCTTCCAAATGCAAACAGGGAAGGATATTTGTAGGCAAAGAAAGTCTTTAGCCCCCTAAGCAGAGAAGGAAACAGCTCTTGTGTAGGAAACTTTCTGTCCTCCTGCAGGTACTGTACTCACCAGAGTTTGTTGGTATCGGAATGCTTTTGTTGGAGAGGCATCCCCAGTCATATCCCCAGATAATGTCCTATGGAGTAGGGGTTGTTCAGCGCAATGTCTTCCTGCCTGCTCTCCACAGCAATATCATGGAGTGAAACAGACACAAGGCTTCAGTTAAAATCCCACAGAACACCCTGAGAGAGAAGGTTACTGGTAAGGGAAAGTCAGAGAGGGGAGTGTAACCAGAGACTCCCTGCCCCCTCCCATTCAGTCTGTGCTTGGACACAGCAGCCGCTTCCCTGCTTTAATATCTCTTTGCTGCCTGGCATCAGGACAGCTCAGTAAATTAACAGGAGGTAAGGTTTCCCCTCTCCTCCCTCAGGCAGTATCATTCTTCACTGCATTTGGAAGGGATCAACAGTGGGACCATAGAGAGAATGGGGGCTGATGACAGAAATTAAGGAATAAGAGGATGGAAACAAAAAATTACCAAATTTAGAGATGAGAAAACCATTCTGCGACTTGAGCAGGATTATTCTTACAACCTGTTTCAGGGACAACTTTGTGAAGTGTCACCATCTGAGTTCTAGCAGGCTTTGGAAGACTATTCATTATATAAATTACATGGTGTTCTCACATTTAACATTATTTTTCTTAAAGCATACCATACCCATTATTGCTGATTCCCTGTGTGATAAATGATTTAGTCCCAAACGGGATTTCAAATAAAATTTTCAATTTATTAAGCGAATAGAAGGCAGGCAAACAGCGCTGGGCACGTGCGGCGGGGCCTCTGCTCTACTAAGACACGTGCACGCCACGCTTCCTTGTTTCCAGTTTTTATCCCTCATGTCCGTACCTATTCACGAAGAGGTAGGCCCATGCAAATAAGTTCCGGTAACACTGTCTAATTAACTTTCCAGTAACTTTCCAGACCCTCCCCACAAGCTCTTCACACTTAACACTGTGTAATTAACAACAACATTAAATTGGCAACAGGACATGACCTATATACATACCATTCCACTACCCATGATTATACAAGGACAATCAAAACAATCAAAGGCCACCCTCACAAAGAAGAGGGACGTCCCATTATATGGCCTCATTGTTTCATACTGACACGAATCATGTGAACATGTTTCACACTCGGCCACAATACCTTGCCACAAATAAGCAGCCTTCCTCACTGTCTTTGTATCTTTGTGAATCTTCACCCATTGGCATAACCAGCACTCAGTATCTTTTTCATACAGATTCACAAAATGGTTGAGGCTGCAAGGGACATCTAGAGGTCAGATGAACCCCTGGATCTTCCCCCACTTCCAGAATCTTTCCTCCAGCTGGTATCCTCACCTTCTTTCTGGGCCTATCCTCCTTCCAAGACACCCTCTTTTTTTCAGGAACCCTTCTTTTTGGCACCAACTCTTCGTTCAAGTACACCAAGCCCATAATTTTCCCAGTTAAAATATTTTATGTGTTGAAACACAACATCAGCCTACTAACTGGTGGTTCTGCCTTCATATCTCTTTATTAATGTATTAACTTTTGTTTAGTCCAGATGTTATCAAAATTCACAAGCAGCCCATACTGCTTGCAGCTATCAAGTAGCAGGCTTCTGCCTGAGAATTCAAAAGCACCTCTGGGAGGTACTATCTCAAGAACTTATGCAAAATTCTCTTTATATAGAAGCTCCATTTCTGCACATAGGTATTACTCTCCAAATGGAAGATACTGCACAGATTAATCAAACAAGAATTCTTTATTCTGACACCTCAAGGCAGTAAAATACAAGTATACAAAAAGTATATACAAAAGTGGCAGTGATAATGTAACTTGATGCAATCCTATAGAAATCTAATTCAGAGTGGACTGCTTCATCAATCAATATAGATATCTATCTGTAAAATATTGCACCATTTCAAAGAGGGAGCACTCAGGAAGAAAGTCTTTATACTCCAGGGAGGTACAACAGCCCCTAAACTGGTATCTTAAACTTCAGAGTAAGGCACCAACTGGCAAGTATGACCCTTGTTCTGTTTATCATGTTGTCTGTAAGATAAGTGCAAGATGCATATTAATGCTGCACCTTTGTCAGTTGGAGGAAACACAGCCTTAATTTTCCTAGTCAGTACAATAAAAAAAAAAAAAGCAGCCTGATTTTCCAGTCTCCCTCCTTTGTCCTTCCTATCCATAATCCCATTCTGAAAAAATATTTTCAAAGCCACACTTACATAAAAAGAGTAAGCCAGGAACCACGCCAACTTACTGCTACAGAATGGAGAAGATCAGGACTCAAATGAACAGACTGTAGTCCATACGTAACCCTGTACATCAGGATTTAGACTCTACCACAAAAAGAGAACAATGCCTCTCTCCCACATTCACATCAAATGAGAGTAACTGCAACTGGACACAAGCAAAAGACAAATTACTGCATGAAAAGACTGTGTAGGAAATTTCCAAAAGAATGCCACAACCTTTCCTATTGACCAGCTGAAATTATACTTTGCAAACTATTAGCTAAACAAACAACTTTCAATGATCAGAGCTGAAGAAAAAACCTCACATAACAGGGTAAATGATGCGAAGCTCTTCCCTTTCATTTATAAGGGAAACAAACTGCAGTGATAAATAATCCAAGCAACATGCTTAGACTGAAAAGAGCTGCCTTGAATATTTTTGTTAATTAAACAAAAACCAAAAGATCCTTCTGTAAAAGGCTGCAGGATTTCAGGGATTCAGTTGTACAATGCAATTAATAGACTTCTGGGAATGTGGTGGATTGTCTGAATGCTATGCCTGTTGTGACACACATGTACTATGGCAAACAAATTAATCAAAAGTAAACTGTGCAGTTGTTCACTCTTGGAACTAAGGGGAGCTAACCTAGAATCCAAAACTGTTTCTGGAGCAGCTTATGGAGGCTTATTTTGTATGAGAAATACCTGATCTCTGTTTTGTTGATAACCTTCTAGTTCTAGATGTCTTCTAGTTCTTTTTATAACTTAGCTACAGAACAAATGTGCAAAAACAGACCTTTAAGTGATCAAGATGGATAGGAAAGCGTCAAGGACTGAAAAAAATAACATTCCATTTTAGAGAGGGGAAGTATTCTCCTTCACAAGGGAGCCCTTTTCTAATGTGCACAGGAGTGCAGGACTGTCCTGCATGAAAAATCAGGCAGAAAGTATTCAAAAATTTTAAAATAAAAGCATAAGTAGCATTTTATGAATAGCTGTCCCTTAAAATAGGCTTATCTTTAAAAAAAATAATTGTATGAACAGTTTTTTGCCCTTTTCACATTGACTTTGCTTACAAATGTCCTTATGTCTCCTTCCAAAGGATATTCCCACTTCTTCCCAGTTCAGTGCTGATCCACTTTCCATCAATTTCTACACATATGGAATAAGTCAGGATATTATAATTTTAAACTCTGAAATGAATCAGTTGCCAGATTATTTTAGAAAAAGACATCAAGAGTTGGACTGGCCAGATATAGACAAGCATTCCTTGCTTGTGCATCTGATGTCACAGCCCGTAAGAATGAAAACATAGACATCCATACTCAAAGTTCAGCTTTGGCAGTATCTCTCTTTCAACAGAGCTGGCAGCGTTAGTTTCCTGGCAGATAGCCAGGAAACAGGTAAAGGTCCTGACAGAGCGTGCTACAATATTCTGACATTTCCTTGCAGCGGTGAAACTCTGTGCCTGGGGCATAACCTTCTCGTTGCTTGATTTGCCGGTTCACCTAGATGTGAGATTTAAAAAAATGACTGGAAGGATTAAGACAGAAAAACATCATTGCTTTCTGTACTCATAGATTATTCTGTTTAACTTATTAAGTAGCCCCCTATGTACTGCCTTTCTAAATTATAAGAAGGATCAACTCAGGTGTGGTTCCACAGCAGCTCAAGTTGCTGTGGTCACACTGCTGCCTTCACTCCCTCTTCTCTCATTTTGTTAATCTTTCCCTTATGCGAGTGCAAGCACTTGTGCAGCTATGTGCTGAGCTGGTTCAGGAAATGAATCCATCTGAAAAAAAAAAAAAAGCTATTTCTATAGAAGAGAAGTAATTATTGGCAAGCCAGACTAATTCTTCTTGTAAGTTCACCATGCAACCGCAGAAGCGAAATGGAAGGAGTCAAAGAAACAGCACTTTTACTTTGGTTAAACTGCTGTGGAACTGTATATAAATACATATATATATATA
>NW_010105910.1:108551-122571 GCF_000699245.1 Pterocles gutturalis | reverse complement strand
AGCTCAACTGTGTGGCCAGGCGACTCTGAGGGGGCGTGGGAGAACACTTCATTTGCCATTTTCTTTCAGGATTATTTCCTCCAGCTTGTTGGTGATCGGTTATACACCTTTCACAACTGCAGCACCTCAAGCCAGCAATTCATCTCCCTGACTTGAGAAACTTCACGGTCCCACAGCTAGACTGGTGTATGACCCCCGGCTCCTCCCTAGATGAGTTATGTTTTGTGTGCTGTGTGGAGGGAGTCAAGAGCAGTACTTCAAAGATTTTTGGATGGTTCCCAGTCCTTGAGTCAGTTCCAGTTTCAGTTTTTGATGGTGAACAGAACTGATTAGTTTATAATCTTCACCGTTCCTCAAGAGATGTGAAGGCACGTGCATGCTTTGCAAAGACAACTTAATGTTATTTAATGCCTTCTGTGATCACAGGGTCCTTCCTGTGCATGCAGGTGGCACTGGCGTGGTGTTTGCCTGCATTGATGCTGCACCGAGGATCTGCTGACCTGGAGAGTTGCAACATTTGATCTGCAAAAGTGGTTTCAAACTAGCTTTGGATGAACTGAGTGAATCTGAATGTGTCCATCCTGCATGGGTGCATTTCAGGGCAGCAGCTGCATCACTCACTCTTAAGTCTTGATTGAATCAAATAGCGCTGACCTGGAGAGTTGCAACATTTGATCTGCAAAAGTGGTTTCAAACTAGCTTTGGATGAACTGAGTGAATCTGAATGTGTCCATCCTGCATGGGTGCATTTCAGGGCAGCAGCTGCACTCTTAAGTCTTGATTGAATCAACTTCAAATAGCTTCTGATTCAGCCACTTGCAAAGAGGAGTCAGGGCACAGACTGACGTGACCTTGGTGTCCCGGCTGGAGTGGCAGAACTTCTGCTCACTCTACTGGGAGCGGGCGTCCCTTAAAGAGGGGACAACCCAGGCAGCTGGGAGCAGTAACTTCTGCAGACTGGGCCAGGAGCCGGAGCTTTTGCTCAGCTGGCTGACCTTTGCGTTGAAGCCAATAACGAATACTCTGATGGTGGGTCAGGGCATGTCGGGCCTAGAGAGGATGATATCCAGCTGATGCTCAGCAATGAGCAGCTGGTGGGTAACAGCACCTAAACTGTAACAGACCTTTCCAAAAGGGTGCTGTGTCCTTGATCTAACTGCCCTTCGCTTTGGGTCTGCAGGGGTTTTGTCAAACTGGTGTTCATGGGTGAGGTGTAAATGTTCTCAGAATGGTTCTTGAACCTCTTTCTGTACCAAAACTCTCTTCATAATCATTATTATGCTTGGTGTTTGGTTTAAATAAATTCAAGTGGTATCCAGAAAAGGTATAAAAAGTTGTGCTTGATGTGTTTTCCCTTAAAAGTTCTAATTTGAAAGATTTCATTTGTTTTATACACAGTTGGTTTTAAACACTGTTTTTGAGTTCAAACAGATCCCTGAACTGGGGGTCAAAGCACAAGAGCACTGTACAAGGATATGATATACACAGAGAATTAACGTGGACACTTTTGGGGGACTGTAACATTAGATCAAAGCACAGAGGCAGGATGCTAACAGCGTGAATAAGATACAGGTAACTTAAAGAAGATCGAAGGTGGTTTCTGTGTTTTTAATCCTGGTGAGATCTGTAACTACCTTGACTGTTCCTTGTTGTAACCCAGGGAAGTTGGGCATCCCATCAGCATTGTCACTGGAGGAGGGATCCGCAGCATTCCCTGCGCCTGTGCTGCTGGTCCAGCTCTGGGCTTGCTGGTTATGTTTGAGTTACAACTGTGTTAAAATGAACTGAAAATATTTCAATTTGTTTTGGCTTGCTTACTTGCTTACTGCTCATTTATTTGTATCATAGGCTGGAACTTGGTTTAGATCTTATTTTTTGAGTATCCAGGATTGGTTATGCACATATCCATTCACCGTCTCACCATTGAAAGGAAAACTCTCCATTACTTGCTCTATCAGCATTAATGGAGAGTATGGAAATATAGCTTATGATGTTCTAAGACTTGTGGTTTTTATAATTAAAAAAAGAAAAAAAAGAAAAAACCCTACCCAAAGCTGCGACATGGGTAAGCTCCTAAATCTGTGTTGAGGGAACAGAGTAAGGAAGTGCTTTTTGGAAGTGCTGAGCTGCCAGCGGGGATGTCCGGAAGTGCCTGTGCTGGATGGGGAGATGTGATCAAAGAAGAGGATGGATCACAACAGGTTTTACAGGAGTGGTAACACGTCACTTTTCCTCCCCATAGCCCAGCTCCAATCTTGCCTGTGTTTTTTCAGCTGCCTGTTCCTGGCCGGAGGTTTCTAAAGCTCTCCTGCTCCTGAGCAGAGCCTGCTTTCTCAGCTGCCCTCCCAACTCTGGTTTCCGGAGGATAACCGATGTGATAGGGTAGGATGGCTGACAGGATATCGCATAGGGCTCTGGGATGAAACAATACCGATGCAAACATTTGGCTACTGTGGCCTTCAGCACCAAAAAAATCCTGTTTTCTCCTCCTTGGTCCTGAGGAGTAACCCTGCTAAGCAGGAGGGAGCAGTCGGTAGTATAATTTTGGGAGCACCTGCTAAGCAGGAGGGAGCAGTCGGTAGTGTAATTTTGGGAGTGTGGGTTGCGGTGTGCATCCCTTTCATTCCTGTTTGTGCCATTTACATAGGACTACTGTTGGGAAGTGTCCTGACTGCGTGAAAAAAATCCCCAGTAGAAATGCTGACCCCTGTACAGTTGTTCACAAAAGCTGAGAGTGAAATGAGCTGCTTTGTTGGCTTTTATCATTAATTTTAACTTGGTTTTTAGCTAGATTGTTGCTGTTGTTTCAGCCGTGGAGGAGGCAGCCACGCGTGGGAATGAGTGCCTATGCTGGGATTGCTCCTTCCGTGGAGGAGGCAGCCACGCGTGGGAATAAGTGCCTGTGCTGGGATTGCTCCTCGCCAGCCTGGATGAGCCACTTCCCATGGTTTCTGAGCAGCATCTCTGCATTTATTTTGTTGTTTAAGTGTTATCAGGTTACTGAAGAAAAGATTTCTTCTTTCTCTAGCTTGTCTCCAAAAATAGGAGGCTCCTTTAAATTGTTTCATGCTTTAATTGCACAGAAACAGCAGAGGTGCATATGGCAAATGCTTCCTTGCTGACACATTAGCAGCAGGTCTCCGGCATCTCACCCTTTTGGCTGCTGTGTAGCTGAGTTGTTTTGTTTTAATTTCAACCTAAGTGGCACCCGAAGTAGCTGCTGCCACAGCTCTTTGGATGAAAAATGCTGGGGAAGTGACCCAGAGGGCAGGTCGTGGGCTCTGTATTGCTGCAGAGACATCCAGCAGCACCCCTCCAGCTTGCAGCTGCTCCCCTTTTCCTCTGCAGTGATGAATTTGGCCAAACTTACCAGGGGGCAAGGCAAGGTCTGCAGGTGACTGTTGGAAGCACACAGCGTAACTGAAGAGCATATGTTCAAGGCAGATATTATAGAGCAGGCTAGAGGGACTGAAAGTGGTTTCCCAAGGTGAAGCGGGATAATCCCACTCTATATGTTTAGAGGCGATCGTTTGGGGAGATTAATTGTTGCTGTATTTGCAGTTGGCATTAATTGATGCAGCTGCAGATGGGGGGAGCTGATGTGGTCTGTCGTTTCATTTGTGTACGTTTTCAAGGATTTTCTAGGGAACACCCAGTCAACTGACTGGGCAGGGGGCTTTTTATTGTAGAGCTGTTAGGAGAGATCAGTGGGTCTAAAAGGGGATGAGACCCTGAAAATGTACAGTTACAGGTAATTACATTAGGAATCCTTGTGATTAAAAAAAAATTCCACACAAGTCCTCAGGAACTATTTTTTCACTTTGTCTGAAACAAGACTGCATAGAAAGGGTAAAGTTGCCATGATCCATTAATGGCAAGATTTGTTCAATGATGTACTTGAGAGGGTGCTCCAGCTCTGATGGACATTTGCTCAGCTTGTTTGGAAGGATTTCATATGACCTGTGCATCGTTGTGCACCTCAGGTATTCGGTAATTGGTGCGTCCATCAAACATCTCTTGTCACATTGACTGGTTTGTGTACTGAAACATGTCCAAATCCCAGTGTCTAGGAGACCCCACGTTTTACATTACTCCCAAAATAAAACTTGCACGTTATAATCCCAGTGTCTAGGAGACCCCACGTTTTCCATTACTCCCAAAATAAACCTTGCACCTTAGCTGGTTGCTTGTGGGTTGTGCAAGTTGGATTTTCAGTTTTGACTTAGAGTCCTTTTGGCCCTGGTTGCTTGTGGGTTGTGCAAGTTGGATTGGCAGTTTTGACTTAGTTTTGAGTCCTTTTGGCCGTAGGTGCCCTGGTTATTGGTAGGTATGGGGTACAGCTGAAATTCACGTCAGGATTAGATGGACTTGTTATTGGTAGGTATGGGGTACAGCTGAAATTTGCGTCAGGATTAGATGGACTTGGTCATAAGAGACTAAATCTTCAGCCCCCTTCCCAGAGTGCTGGCATTTTGTCTTGTATAGATGGGTCCTGTTCCAGTACACCCTGCCTCCGTTCTTCTCCCTCCAACGGGATGGTTTCTCTGTTTCCTCACTGCAGCGGTGGGCAGTGGGGCAGCCATCCTCCTCTTCCTCTCTCCTGCCCAGCACAGCCCCTGTGCTTTTGGTGTGCTTTCAGTCTCAGGTCTCAAAGGAGTTTTCCTGTAGTAGGAGGTGCTGCACCCCAGCGTTGGAGAGGAAGGATTCATCTCTGCTCTTTCAGCATCATTTTGCTCTGCCAACCACCACCTTTAGTGCATGACACTGAGGTTGGATGGGCTGAAGAGCGGGGATGGAGACTCCTGCATGCGCCCCGGCTCTCGGAGAGCCTACAGGTCCCTTTGCTGGGGAATGTAACCGTGCTGGATTTGTGATTCGATGATGCGAAAGGTGCTTTTACTGAGTTTTGGAAGGTGCTAATTGTTGCCACACAGAGTGGAGAGGTTGCATCTCACACGGCTGGAGGCATCGAGCACACCCATCTCTGTGTGGTTATTTCTGCCATCATGGTGGCACACGAGAAAGACTAAGAAGTAGTTCGGGAAGGAAACAGAGGTGTGGAAGAACAAAGGATAAAGATTAGAACTCTAAGTCTAAAAAGTCCGAGTCTAAGTCTAATACAATTTAAGTGTGGTATTAGAGACTTGATGCTTTTTCTGTTGAAATAAAGAAGTATGTGCTTCACATTTTTAGGAGAGACTTGTTGAGCCAGTGCTTTTTTTGGGAAAGGGTCAACCTAAAAAGAGTTCAGCTCCAGGCCAAAGTCAGTGTTTACATCTGGAGGTGCATTCCCCATCACTGGTGGGAAGACAGCAGGAGGAATTTAGGAGGATGAAGCTGCTTTTTCACAGTGTGGTGATTATCTCTCAAGGTCTTCCTCCAAACCAAATGATGTTGTTGATGGCACAGCTACACCTACTACATTGTTTTATTTTAGACTAATTCTGAATGATGGGGTTGGTTGCCTAGATGTAGTGATTGCCTCTTTAAATTATTTTTACCGAGGCAAAACAAGGGGAGTGAGTTCTCAAAAGGGAGATGGTGCTCAGATTTGTACTTAGACAAGTACAAAACAATGTACAAATCACTGTTCCTGGACCTCAGGGCCTTTTAGTTTATCTTGCTCAGTAAGCCATGTCTTGCTCTTAAACCATGAGGACAGAAACAAAATTAAACAGAAGAGCTTATTATTGTTTTTCTTGATACTTTAGAGGTGCTTGGGCACCCTACCCGTTACAGTAAGTGCTAGAGATTATGCTTAGATATACGGGAAAGTCATGTATCGAGGAGAATTGAACTTGGCGTTTTTGTAGTCCTGTCTAATATCTCCCATTGCACCAGCATGCCTGGAAATAAATCACACAGCAATCTTTCTTCGATTAAATTTGAATTTTAGGAAGTGACCTTAAGCAACCTAAAGTCGGTAGAAATGGTCTTGTTGCCTTTAATCAGGTCCCTCAAGCTGGTTTCTCTTGGGTTTTCAATCATCTTTTGCTGACTATGACCCAGAAGAGAAGTATTGAGTAACGGGCAGAGATACCATAGTGACCCATCAGCTCTGAAACTGGCTCTGAACCGTGTTCGATAGCAAATGCACATCTGAACATTTTTTTTTGTGTTGTTAAAATCTACATTGCAGTTCTGTAATGTCCTTGTAACAGTTATAGCCATCCCTTCTATAGAGGCAGGAAGTATTTAAGGTGTTGTCAGCTTATTGTCATGTAATCTTATTTTTAATGAAATGTGCTTGTTTCTCTGCAAATGCAAAGAACGTAGGATGAATGTCCTGATTTTTTTGGAAATTCTCATTGGGTAACCGCACCACCTACCATGGTAACGAGAAGCTGTGGCACCGCTACTGATTTGAAAGAGGCTGTGCAGGTGAAATATGGTATATGAAAGTTTTGCTTTCTCACCAGCAACATACCGTCTCCAGTGTGTTTTTTCTTTGTGTACAAGGAAAAAAAACCAAACCCTACAGTGTTGCCAGCCCATGCTCTTGCAATGTCTCATCTGTCTTCAATATTTTCTCTATTAATTCTGCTAGAAAGAGGGGAAAAAAATGAGATGCTAGAACTGCATTCTGGAAGTAGTGATTCTTCCTATCACTATCCTAAAGTATTTGAGGTTTTTTAAAAAAAGAAAACACACAGAATAAATCTTAATTAATTTTTCTTTGGAAACAGCAAAAATGGTAGGTCCTGTGAATAAAAGTATCTTTGTTTTGCTATCTTTTTGCTGTTGCTGGGCTTTTCACATTGGTGTTACTTCAACTCCACCCTGTGTGAATGAAGAGGAAGATTGCAGTGTGATTCCCCTTCCCTTCCTCATTTGTATTGTTCTGTGTAATGTGTGAAATCTCTTCCCGGGGACTCACTGGTGGTATTTCTCCTTGTGAGACTGAATAAGGAGAAAATGCTCCCTAGAAGTATCGTGTTGCTTTTGAGAGCTATTCTGTTTGGAAATCACTTGTTGCTTCAATACATCAAAACCATGTATTGGATCAGCAGAAATGCTGATTGCAAACAAAAGAAAAGAAAATGAGAGGCTAATTTTGCTGATAAAAAAGGAAAGATAAGCCTCAGTGGGGCAAAGTCTGTCCTGTAATAGAACGAATAACCTGATGATATGAATTAGTAGCATTAATTCAAACCAGGCTGTCCCTGCTGGGAAAAACTAGGTAGAAGAGCTTCTGTGGTTTTTCTGTCGAGTCTTTTTAGCTGTCAAATTGCAGTATTCTTCTTTGCTCTTTGAAAAGTGACTGCTTCAAATATGATTTCTGCTGAGCACAGCTTCCCAAGAGAGGATGCATGCAAATGGCAGTTCCGCCATCCCACTGGGTAACTGGGCTGCTTCATTTTGTCGATGGTGTTTTTTAGTGCAGCTTGAGTAAAATGCTCTAAAACAGTGGTGCGCTTTCTCTGCATTTCCTTGTGCGTTATTGATTTTATCGCACGGCACTCTTTTTTTCCCTTTCAGTGAGATTACTGCTGCATTTGTCCAGCTGGACAGAACAGCGTGTTTCCAATAGGATGCTGAAATGCGGTAATAAACACAGAAATTTTGCATCACGGGGACAAACAGTTCATAGAGGGGAGAAAATGCTTCGTTTTCTGGCAATCAGTATCAACAGACCAAGGGGAGTGTGTTCTGACCATGGATTCAAAGGAACAGAGCATCACCACTCACTTTGACTTTTTATTTTCCCCTTCTGCAACTGCAAGAATGTTTACTACAGAGTGTTTGCAACTCTCCTTCTGCTGTAACTTTGTCCTGTTCGTTTAGCAAGTCAGTAGGTTAATTTTCAGTGTAACTATGCTATTCACCAGCAATGCTGCTTCAAATAATTTGAAGAAGGAGAAAGAGAGCTTATGTGAGATATATTTTTTTAAATTTTTTTTTCCCTTTCTTCCTTAGGCCGTTGGTGTACTTCAAAGGCAAAAGTTCTGTCTTTTTGGCTCAAAAATGCCTTTTGGCTGTTGAAAAAAAACCCCGAAGCCATCTTTTCTGGCAGAAGTGGTAGAGGGTGGCTGAGGAAGAGGGATATCACATTGCTGCTTTCTTCTTCTGGGGGAAAAAAATAAAATTGAAGTAAAACAGGCCTGTTTTTTATAAGAAATAAGTATAATTAAACACTAAGTAAAATCCTTGGGTTCTGCCTGGACTAGGCTGTATTATAGGAAAAGCTAGTGTGGTTTTGCTTTGTAGATTAGGGTTTTTTCATGGTTGCGTGGAGCTCATTGCTTTGATCTCTCGAGCTTTGTGAAATTTTAACCTGATTTCCTGTGTGGTCAACACGGAAGGAAACTTTTAGATGTATCTGCAGCCTGAAGAAGATGAAAGATAGGTTATCTCAATGCAATAAAGATGGAAACAAATACACCTGTGGTAATAGAAGAATTAACATACATTTGTTGTAAAACACTGGGGGTCCTCCATTTGCTATTAAGTGTTTTATTTTCAGCTGTGGAAGCAAAATGGGTTTTGTCAAGGATGCAGCCTTGGATGTAACTGTCAGAAATAGCAGGTGAGGGGATAACAAGTGGATTAATGAAGTGATGAAAGAGCAGGTAAAAGGAAAAGCACAATATAGACATGCCTAAAAAAAAAAAATTGCTTATGGTTTCCAAAGGCAGTTTCTGTTCTAAGAAGTGAGCTCTGCTGTTTTTAGTTCGGAAGAAAATTGGGGTACGAAGTACAGCATCAGAGAGTACCTATAGTCTTCTCTTGACCCGCACATAAGATGTTAATCTTAAACCTGCCGTGTTTAATTTGGGGGTGGTGTAGACACTTTTGATCTGCCTGAGAGATTTTTGTCACTCGCATTTTGCAAATTGGAGCTTGTAAATTGCCTCTCAAATCCTGATAATTAATGATGGTGGGTGGTGAACATGAACTGCAAATGGTTTGAGGTTTTCTTATTCTTTTTATTTTTGGCTTCTAAAAATCTGTATGCCCCCAAAATGCTCAGGAAGACAAAAGGGAAAATTATATTTGTGCAAAAGTGGGGGAGGAGGCGGAACGGATGTGTTATTCTGCTGCCATTCGGAGTACTGCATTTCCACAGCCTCAAAAGCCCCTGCAGGCATCCCACTGAAGGAGGACCAGCACTTCGTTTCTCAGCGGTACGCGGACTTCGTCACCGTGGGCTCTGGTGCTCAGGCAAGAGAGGTTTCCTGAGGCTTGGGGAATGGAAGGCTGGAGAGCATCATGGTGTCGTGTATCTCAGATTTAATCTCTTGTAAAATTAATGCTGCTTTTCTCTCATTCTCTTCTTCTTTTTTTTTTTTTTTTAATGTTAAATCCTCTGTTAATTCTGGGTTGTGTTATTTATCCGTGTTGCAGTATCGTCTGTCTTGCTGCACTATGTTTACAGTAGTCCAAGAAAAGTGCCTGGAAATGTGTGTTGGACTTACCTCGGGCGTCATTATGGAGTAGCTTTCTCAGCCCAGTTTATTGGCACCAGGAGAAATTGCCTCCATAATCCAAGTATTAGTTGTGTGGTTTTTTCAGGTACTGCTGTGATTACTGTTCTTTAATGTAAAAGGTAAAACCTCCAGTTCTTGTATTCCCGTTTGTTTCCTTTAATCACAGCGTGCCTTTGAACGTGACCATATTTTTAGGGAGGTTGGCGTGTGCTACCAAGATACTGCAGGAGAGATTTGACTGTGGGTTTTTTTTTTCTTCCCTCCCCCAAAGAGCTTTATCCTTCTGCATTCACATTCTGCATCTCTTTGTTCCTGGGTGCTTCTATAGCTCTCCAGTCCTGGGTGATGGGTGCTAATCAATGATTAAGTATTTTGCAATGTGTTTTGCTGCATGTTGGCTGTGCATAAGGCTTCACAAAAAATCCCCTCCCAAAACCCAACCCACTGCTATGTTGTGAAATACATTTGGTTTTTATTACTAAGCAGCTGTTTCCCTTTTGTAAATGGTCCCCGCTGAGAGACAGAAGAAGAAAGAGGAAAAAAAGTTGAATATGGCAACAGCATAATTCATTCAGCAGGTACTTCTGTGAGTGCCATTCGGCTGGTCTGGGGCAGAGGTGCTGGGTTTGCAGTGTGCAGTGATTCCCCTACCCCATACAGCCTGTTAGCAGTCCCACATGCACATGTGGTCTTTTGTGGGGTTACGCTGGGTCTCCCCTCGCTTTTTGCCCCATAGCTGGCCATGTCCTTTTCCCTTGGATAACATAACTGCTTATATTTTAAATCAGAAATCAAAGTTATTGTTTGCAGGCTCTTTTATCTGAAATCTGAAACAGGGACTCTGGTGAAAAACTTGCTCATTTTTACCCCCCCCATTTGTTTCAGCTGGTCTTTTAGAAGCTATTGTCTTTAAGCAAATTTGCATCCTCTGAGAAAATCAGTCCATGTTTAATTTCCAGTCCAGTTAGCAGTTCTCCTTCCCAGTCTGCTACTTCTCCTCCGTCTCACACACCTCTGTGTGTCTTGCTGTCCCTCCTGAGCAGGCGCAGCATGGCTGATGCTCAGAATCCTTATGGATCCTCATTTCCCACCCCAATAGTGAGATGAAGACCTGTAACCTTAATGCGGGCTGTCGTGCTCTTTGGGTGCAATGTGAAGATGAATTGTCAGCTGTGAACCTCACTGCACTGCAAAAACTTAAGAACAGCAAGTATAGTTTACGTAGAGTGAGTGTATTGGTATTTACAACGCGTGGCAGTGTAATTAGGATGGCCTGCTCTGGGTATTGACTGCTTGGATGTGCACAGAGGGATCTTGAGAACGATTTGTTCCTTAGCAGGGCTATAGTTTTGTCTATACATCTGACAAGCAGACAGATTAAAATGGTTTGAAGAACAGCCATGGCGATGGCTTGAGGAAGCAGAAAGTTTCCCTAGCTTAATACTGACTTTTGCTGCAAAACCCATGTTTTCTTTTTAAAAAAATGTATGTAACTGTATAGGGTTAAAAAAATAGCACCAGGGGATCTGCTTGCTCCCTTCTACTAACAGCATGAGTGCCTGGTTTAAAATCCTGTGTTTTCGGGTGAGTAGCTGCCTGCAACTAAGGGAGAAGAGAGGGATGGGGTAATTAGAAATCTGTGCTCAAGCGTGCATGTATAGAAGGAAGGAAAAAAGGAGAAAGCGTATGGGGGAATATACAGAACATAAATAAAGAAAAATGCACGTAGAGGTGTAACGAGGCGGGTTAGCTGTTGAGAACAGGGATTGAGCGTATATGTATTGTACCCTTTGAGTGGAATGCCCTCATTAAATGGAGAAGAGCACTTTTCTGTGCAGAGTAAGATGGAAGGTGGAGCTGATCCGTGACCAGGTGGTTCTGCATCCAGAGTCCTTCCCTTTGCGTGGTAAAAGCCACCCAGCAGGGAACCTGCGGCTGCAATGGCAGAAGCAGAGTTGCTCTCGGCCCAGCTGGCCACATCCTCGTTTCTGTGACTCTGGGGATGAGCAGGGAAATCCCTCTTCAGGCAGCTGCGGAGCCCTCCTAGACCAAGTCCTGGTGTGTCACGGTGCTGCCTTGGCACAGGAAGTAAAACTGAGAAGGTTTTCTTTGGGGTTATCCATTTCTGGTGGGGTGGATAATGCTATATCGTAGGTAGGAGCACCCGTTTGCTGTTAGAGATAAAGTTCTTGTGGTTGGCATGGAGTAAAATGAGCCACATCCTTTTAAGTACATACCCAGAAGTAAGGAGTTAAGAGATTGTGTGTATGATCTTATGCTATAGCTGAACTAAACAACTTGACAAGAAGGAGTGGTTCTCATTTTCCTCTAGCTCTTCTCCTCTTCCAAAAGCTTTGGCTGGTGGAAAGTCAAGCCAGGTCATCTCACCCAACTTTGAAGCTGGTTTTGTTTGAGCGTGGGACCATTTGGTCCTTAAACAGTTTGTGGTTTTAATTACTTTTTTTTTCAGTATAAAATATTGCAGCTATAACCTAGCTTTTTCTTCCCTCTTTTGTTTTATGTGACATCTGGATTGTTCAGGAAGTGATATTCCATCTTAAAATGGGGATAGTTGCTTTTTTGAGCCGTGGAGGTTTTATGGATCCGGTCAAGTAATGATCATGTGGAAAAAATATAATATACAGCTGGCTATCGCCTTTCACATCTATTAACGTAAGATCCTTAATTGATTTAGGGGAGGTATTTTGTCTGAACACTTGCAATTAGCAGCTCTTAATCACTAAAACACTTTGTAAGAAATCTGGCTTGATGGGTAGATTGGAAAGGAGCAGATATTGCTGGTCTCTTATCTTCTTTCCAAAAAACCCTCTGTGTTCCATGGGAAACATATCTGTGCTTGTGTTGCTTTCTTCGAGCCACAGACTAAATAACAGGGCTAGAGGAGACTTTGAGTTCCTGTCCCAAGGCAGGATTGATCTACCTAGATAATGATCTACCTATATCAGATGTTTATTGAATACGGTTTTAGCAACCTAAGAGGATGGAGGCAGCCTGTGCTCTTTCTCCTGTTCACAAACCCCCTTAGTTGTCATCCTGAAGCTCCACATTTCGAGTTTGCCTGTTGTCAATATTTTTCTCTCTCTTTTGCCATCTTTAGGTAAAAGCATCTTGACAACTACACGGGAAGGTGGATTATTTTTCAAACAATGAGCATGCGTCTCTAGACATGATTTGTGGTTCGGTCCAGCTGGAGCTGTCTGAATGAAGCTATGGGCTGTGCCTCCGCCAAGCATGTTTCTACTGTTCAAAACGAAGAGGAAACTCAGAAGGGGAAAAACTATCAGAACGGAGATGTGTTTGGTGGTAAGTGTTGCAGGATTTCATCTTCCTCCAGCATCATGAATGTTCTGGAAGGTATATTTGGGAGCCTTAGCCTTTCACAAAATATAAAGGAAAATGCATGTTAGAATAAATCACTATGATAATGCAGTTGGTTCTTGCAAGGGACAGTACCATGACAGCGGAAATAGGCGTCGGCTGAAATCCTTAGTGGAAAATTAACATTCTAAGTGATGTACAGTACTGCGCTGTCTTTAACTCCTCATATCCTGGACTTGTTTAAAAACAACTAGTTGCACAACCCCTTTATATGTATGTGTGTGTATGTATTCATAATTAAGTGCCAAAATAGTTGACTCGTTTCCTAAAAATAGAAATCTATTAAGTAAGAAAAAGAATTCCTTAATGCTATTGGCCTGTAAAACAATAAAATAATAGTTCTGAAATTCTGTAGCAAACAGGATTTGAAGGTACAAAGAAACTAGAAATAACCTTCTGTGAGGGATTCAGTGGTACTGGGAGGCTCTAAATGTGGGATGAAAACATCTGTTTCACTGTGTGGGAAGACTGGTCTGTGATCCAGCTACTATCAGAGACATTTGTGCATTAGAAAGGTAGTGTAGGATAAAATGTATAGTCAGCTTCATTATTTTTTTCTTCTCCCCAAATTCTGTTACTATATGCTAAATGCTTTTAGATAATGATCTAAATTATAATTCAGTTTTTCAAATGTTAGGAATTATCAGGCAGGCTGTTCAGAAATGAGATTTCTAGATCTGCCCAGATACTTATCTGAAAGTTAAGTCAGCTGTGAATAAGCAACTTGGTACTGTTGTTCTTAAAATAGATGCATTGCTACTGAGTACGCCAAACTTCTTTTCTCTGGTGGGTTTTATAGTGATTGTTTGTGTAGAAGTGGGAATGACACATCTAGCAGCAAAAAATATCTCCCTTTAATTTCAAAAGCAATGATGTTTCATTTTTTCAACCTTTCTGGGAGCTAGCTTGCTCCCAACAGTGGATCCCAAAGTAAGAATACCTAGAGGCATAGTCTGAAGAGAAAGTAGTTGTTCAGCAAACTTCAGGCCTAAATGATGGGTTATTTTCCCATGCGTGCTCCTTCACTAACCTGAGAGACGCAGGGTTTGGAACTCTGAGTTCGGTATGTTGCTTTCATTTAAAACGGGCTTTAAGTGCTGTCATGAACAAAAAGTTCTATTAGTTTCTCAAAGGAATTTGAGTTTATATTTTAGCTCATACTGAGTGAGTGAGCAATTTTGGCAATATGTTTC
>NW_010105910.1:57914-108520 GCF_000699245.1 Pterocles gutturalis | reverse complement strand
TTTTTTTTTTTTTTTTTTTTTTTTTTGAGCTGCCTGCTGCAGGCCAAAGATCATAACTTTAATGACAAGAAACCTGAAGTAACTTCTGGATGCAGAAGATCAAGAAGACCAAAGGGATTTTAAAGGGCTCCCACTTTATAGAGCTCTGCATTATCATTTAGCTATTCTGGGAGCCATTTGAGGGCTGTTAATCGTTCCCTATTACACAGAACCCTATCAATATCAGGAATACTACCTGCTGTTAACCATTTTCTGGCGCATACTTCAGTTTAGATACGCAGCTGGTCATTGCTAAAGATTCAGTTCAATGACTGATTCTTTTTTAGCAAAGAGTTGTATTCTGTGACTTAAATGACTTGATGAACAGTAACCAGAATGAGCAGCCTCCAGATCAGGAACTGGGTGTATGAGAAAGGTGAGCTGTAGTGTACCTGGCTTTACTGCTGTTCTTTTGGGACTTACAAATGATCAACATGGTGCTTAGATGCCCAAAAGCAGGAAGCCACCTGCTTCACATGTCCAGGGCCTTGCATAGTTCCTGAACACACCTTTTCAACATAAAGAGAGGCAAGAAAAAATATACCTTAATATCGTATTTATTGTCTTTCTTAACAATCTTCTGGATTTACCAAATGCCTAGAGCTGTTTTGTAGGAGACTGAATACTATTCTGGCTCCCCCTCCTTCCATGTGTGGAATTGTAGTAGCAATTACATTGTTTGTTCTGAGTTAAATCTGAAAGCGGAGAGTATTCTGCCCACTTAATTTTGTATTAAACTTTCATGTTGTTAGTCCCAATTTAATTCCCTGTGTGTAATTTCACATATTCTGCAGATATTCCTCAAGGCATCAAGGAAGAGGTCAGTCAGTGCTGTATCAGAGGGCTGTTGTCATCAACTCCCTGCAAGGAGAGAGCATAGTCATGCCAGATTAGAACAGACCATCTCAGCCATGGTGACAAATCTGAGCAGAATAAGTTCCCAGGGATACAGGAGGACCCACAGAGTCAACAAAGGTTAAAAAACACTGCACCACTTCCAACATGCATCCCCCTGTCCAGTTCAAGGTGCCCAGAACTGCTGAATGTTTCCTTGCTTATTGCTGGGAAGGGACAGAAGTGTTTCATCCAACCAGAGGCCAAGAGCAGAGTATCTCGGCAGCCTGCAGGGATTGCAAATTAACTGCAGAATGGCTAGGCAGAGCAAGACCAAGCTGAGTGGCAGGGAAATCAGATGATTCATGAGGAGCAAGAAGGTAATGGAAAGGGAATTAGAGGCAATCAGTAAGAGGTTTTGGGGAAGGAGGCAGCAAAGCAAAAGAAACGGAGGTGACAAATGGGGTTGGAAGGTGACTGATGTAGTGACAGCATTGATTACATCATGAGAATATTAGTTATCCGTAAATGATCATAGTTGATGAACACTTGCAGTGTTCACATCTGGTGACTAATCTGACATAAAAGCACCTGTGCACAGCTAGCAGGTATGAACTTCATAGGTGCAGTAGCCCAGAATGCCTCAGATGTTTCACAAGTGGAGAAGATCCTGAAAAACTTGGAACAGCAATGGCAGAATTAAAGGAAAATACCCCAGTGCTGGTGCTGCCTTTCCTGGGCAGCTGGTGTGATCTGAAAGACGTGGATTCCAGTGTATTGCCACTCGCTGTTTGCCTGAAATGAAACACCTGAGCTGAAAATGGTACTTTTCTTTCTTCCTTGAACATCATCCCCAGGCAAGTTGCAGGCAGAAAGAGTCCACAGCAAGGATTGTACTTTCCGTCTTGCTTTTGCATTAAATAAGTCATTTTGAGTGAGAGGAAGTATGAAAATACTTAATTTGGTTCTTACCTTTGCCTTAGTCTGATGGATTTTTTTGCCACTTAGGGATTTTTGTCGTGTGTGGTTGAAAGCATTAGTCACATAGCTGTAAAAACTTCCACTTTCCCACAGACCAGCCTTTTTCCACAAATAAGTGCAGTTGTTCTTGTGATCTTCCGTGAGCTCCATCTTCTCTGGTGTTCAAGAGCTTTCCTATTTTGCTCCACTGCTCTCATTGCAGCTCCACAAGTAGCAAGAGGAACTACTGAGGAATGAACTAGATGGTCATTATTACCCATCCACTTCTTTTCCAGCTGGATAATCAGAACTGCCAACACCAGCCTGCAGTGGTTCAGAGCCAGTGGCTCATGGCACGGGACTTCATGAGTAAAGGAGGGGTGGAAGGGACCTGAGTAGTTCCTGTGCAGCTCCTTGCTCTCTGTGCCTTGGATACCACTTCTCCATTCGCATTGCAGAAGCTGCCCCAGCAGCATCATTATCACATTGCCAGCTTTGACTTCCTTTGCTATGAACACACTTCTAGTCTTTCAGCACTTTTCCCCTTCCTTTTGGGGGAGAATCTGGCAAAGAGACCACGCAGGAGTTAGGAGCACCAGCGGGGCTGCAGCTTTTGCCCTCTGCCTTTTTGTCGTCACTCAGCTTGCATGCCACGAGCCTTACGCCTGCTCTGCAGCCCTCCCTCCAAGCCCTCAGAAGGGGGTCTGTATAGAAGACCACTTACCATTTCCAAAGCTGTCTTCAGGGGTTTTGATGTTCATCTTAGGGTTTATCCATCCTTCTTTGGAACAAAAGGAGATAATTTCCAGGTATACAGTGTTTGGATATTCTTTTTCTAATCAGTAATTTTTGCTTGGCTGTAGGTGTCACTTTGTGTCCAGAAACTGTTTTCCGAACTGCTTGGAGCGGTGCAGTTCTGCTTCTGCTCTTCCTCAGAGCCTCTAGATGCTTTTTCTTTCTTTCCCTGGTGGTGTTGGTTGAAGCCAATTCTATTGACTATTTGAGAGATCAGCGCTTCTGTGAGGATTTTTTTTTTTAACTTTTAAAAGTCATTGCAGCTTAAGATTGTGCTCCAGTGCCTTATTTCCTCCCCAGTTTTTAATGGCTGGGAGGAAATTCTTTAATTCTTTTCAATTCGGCAGGCACATTGAGCCAGGTGTTAGCTGTAAATTTGTAACTCTAGTGTTTAAAACCAAGAAACCCACCATGAAAACCATGAATTCTGTAAGAACAAGTTCTGGTTAACTGAAAACAAAATATAAAAATTTCTGTCTTATCCCAAACCATAGAAGGCATGCTGCATTTTGCTGTAATATATATTTAAACAATTGAGTTAGCAGGCCTATCAAAGGAGATGTTCTAGAGAAGATTGAATATAATATGATTATTATGTCTTGTTGGTCTCTAATGGCTTTAAAATCCCTTTAATAAGGATAACAGTAATAAATCTTTATTTATTCATCATTCCACTTCAAAGCTGATTTCCAGGGCAATACATAAGAACTATAATAATGTAAATACTAATGAAGAACAAAATGCCATGGTGGAACATTAAGTGTTGTTGATTTCAGCATATGTTTTAATAATGTAACATCTCTTGTAGGTTAATTTTGTCTGTGCCTTTTTAAAAAATCATGGGATGTTCATTTGGGGAGGAGGTTATTAATAACTGGTGATGTGATTTGTTGTGGAAAGCCCCCCAGTTTTAGAATCTGTTTATTAATCTGAGAGGCTAATCCAGACGTTTATAATGGAGCACTTGGGTGCTTTGCAAAAATGAGAGTAAACTTGGCAGGTGGGAATCTTCTGGCAAATTGGGAACATCCTTGCTGCAATTGCCGGATAGTATTTCTATTATTAACAGCAGCTCCAGTTGTTAAACCAGTCTAAAGAACATTGAACACAAAGCACAGTCGTTTATGAACCCATTTATCTCAGAGCAGCTCGGAGAATGCTAGAAAAGGAAATCTTTAGCATTGAGGTTTTATAATGAGACTGAAAAACTGTTCGATGCCTATAACATCTGATTGCATCACAAGCTCTAGTGTAGTCATCTTCACAACTTCCCTGCTTTGTCTTACAGACCCACCCTTCTTTTAGAGATGGACAGCATGGAGCAGTTGTGTGATGGACCTGATGTCAGGTCACTCACAGGCATGCATGCCCTTACCTTTGCTTTCCTCTTCCTCACTTCCTTTTTTTTTTCCCAACAGTTTTCTCCTGTGTTGATACTTCTTCCCAAATCTTGAAAATGCTGTAGTGCAAAAGCCAATACAGCAAGTATTCGCCTGTCCTGTATGGTGGCAGTCAGTCTGCAGTTCCGGGAAGGCAACTGCCCATCTCAGAGGGGGAAACCCTTCTCTCACCGAATTGAGCAGTTCAGCTTAGCCGCCCGAAACAAATACACTGCTCTGTAGCTGCCTTACCTGAACTGGAGGAAGGTCACTTTACTTGGCTTCTTGTTCACCAGTACCACAATTTAAAACTCAAAGTCAACTCATCATGAGTTTTCCCATGTTAGTGTTTTCTTTCTTCTTGTATGTTTTATGGGTTTGTCTCGCTCCTGCTAAACCCTGTCTTGTGACAGTTGTTTCCTTCCTCATGGCTGCTGCATCTCATCCATGTGGATATCGCAGTCCGGCTGCCCAAGACAGCAGAGCTCTGACTTGTTTTGATCTGTGCTGTGTGCATTTGAATTGCCAAAAGATGGTAAAATAGTTGAAACTTTTAAAACATGCCCACTGTATACAGAAAGAGAATAGCAAGGGGAATTTGGGACTCTGACTTACCTTTCCTGCATTGTCATCTCCAAAAATACTGTGCCCAAACCTTTTGAAAGCTCTTTCCTTAATAGGCAGGCCTAGAAGTATCATCTTATTCAAAACTTCAGTCTCAGGTTGTTGCTCAGGACACTTCGAAATAGCTGTGGGCCTGGCAAGACTGTTCAGATGTCCTTAATTAATATGAGATAACTTAATAAACCTGCCTTGCTCCTGTGCACAAAATTCTGCGGATCATCTTCTGGCCATTTGAAGTTCTAAAGCTGTAAAGTTTTCAGATAAAATTTGAAGTGGGAAAAATATATTAGAAGTGTTTTCAATGAATAACACCTTCCTGTTAGAGCCTCTTCCTTTCCCTCAACTGTCAGAAAAAAACACTAAAATTGAGAACAAGAAATTCTTTCTTCCGAAAGACAGCATGGCCATCCTCACTGAACTTAAACGATCTGGAAAGCTGTAGCTTAAGGAAGAGATAACTTCTGTCATGTTGCTGTAATCAGAATGTCTTGCTGCACTAGGCTTCACACAAACACCCAGCTCGCTTTGCCTGGCAGCATTAATTTTATTGACTCTCTTGGTCAGCTGGTTAGCACTCAAACAGTAATTGCTCCAGCTCATTTGGCTGTCCTGACGTGCTTCTCCAATGTCAGATGTTACTTGGTTTAGGGACAGTGGTGATTATGCGTAAAGGGAGCAACACCATGCAGTGTCCTAATACCATACTGGATATTTTGAGACAATAACCATTTTTAAAGATATGAGTGAGTGGCATGTAGGCACCTGGTCTCAGGGGTTTGAAACTTTAAATATCACAGTGAGTCGCAAAGGAAGCGATTTTCATTACTTAAATTCAAATTATGGCTGAGCTTCTGAAGTGGTAGCTTTCATGTTTTTTGTGATTTCACAGGTCATGTTATAAAGTAGATGTTGCTTCAGTGCTTGAAAGCTAAAGAAACGCAGATTAGTGCATTGCAGTGTAGGGCTGAAGTGCACGAGCATCTTCCAGAATTATACTGGACTCTGTTTTTCCTCACTTTTTTTGATTCGTGTGAAATTATTTTTTTTTCGTTTAACGCCGTCTTTGTTTTTATCCACTCTGTTCCCACACAATTTTGTGATTGCCTGCTGCTTATCTAAGTAAACATGGGTCAGTCCTTAACACATGGTTGAGGAAGTGAGAGAGAAGAATAGAAGCAAAAACCACTTTGGTGTTATGTTCATGTGGGAAATGTAATAAAATTGCATTTGTTATCTAGGTTTATGATGTATTTGTGTAACTCTGAGAACACCCTTGCTAAGTCAATAATTTACTATTTTATACCCATAAGGAAGCAACAGAGTTTAAAATAAATCAAAACAAAGCAAAACCCCACCCTCAGGTTTTGTCTGGACATGTATTTGTGATCAATGTGTGTGAAGAAAGTGTTTTACCCATGAGTTAAAACTCTGTATTTCACCTTTTGTGAATAGGAGTGGCTCCTCTTCATAGCTCTCTTGCAAAAGGTACTGCTGTCGCAGTGTAGGGGAGAAGCTGTTCTGGGCTATGGGTTTGCTCAGGGAGTAATAGCAAAACGAGCTCTTCATCCCACTCCAGCAAGTAAATACGTAGAGAGATACATAAAGAATATAGAAAGACCCTGTTGTAGGAGGTGGAACGGGCCAACATCTCTCCTGGTGCAGAAGGAGTGTTGCCCCACAAGGGGGAAGAGCTGGGAGCTGAGGGTGACCCCAGCACCTGTGGTACCCTCACTGTTGGGGTGCGGTCTATGGGGTCTGAACACGGGCCAGAGCTGGTGGCAGGCTCTGTCAGCAGTCAGCATGGCAATGAACCGGCTCCAGGGGCCATCCAGGGAGTGCAGCGAGGAGCAGCAGGAGACGAGGCTGGGCACAAGGCTGGGGGCAAGCTGGAGCTTGCCTGAGAGCTTTGTTCAGGAGAGAAGATATCTACAACCTGGGGTTGAGGTCCCTCCAGGAGCTGGGACCAGAGGCAGGACTAGAGACAGGCAGACATGCTCTGGCAAGGACTGAAGGTCCAAGCCTCCCCTGAAACGGCGCTCCTGGATCTATGGGCAGAAGATGCAAGTGGGGTTTTCATGAGGGTGGTCATGGTCTCTTAGTGCCCTCAGGGCCCTGACAGCATCTGTCCATTGATCGTGAGCTTTATGTACTGACTAATTGAATTAGCTCTCCCTTCTCCTACTCCTCACCCTTTTGTTTTTACTTGCAAGTGAAGAAGTCAATGGAAATGTTCCTGTGGGCTTCAAGAAGATCCATTGCCTCTTCTAACAAGATTGGTTTTCAGCATCTAGTTTCACTGATCCAGCCGCAAAGCAAACAAGTTCAGAGGTGATGGCAGAGTAGCTGTTTAAATACTTGTGTGTTGGAAAATTGCTTAGTTGTAAATCGTTTTGATGAAATCAAGCAACAGTGATTGAAGACATTCCTCGGTCAGGTATAGTAATCCCTGTGCAACCCAGTGCTAATAACAGCAGTGGGGTTCCCATTCAGGGATAGTTCAAGAGCTTGTTCCTACCCTGCGGTGCTGTATACGTTATGATGAATAGCTTCTGTTTTGATAGCACTCCAGAGTCATCAGGACCAGGCACGACGGAGATAGCAATTGTCTGAACGTGCATAAAGACTTGTCATACTTCCCGGTCTCTATCTTCATATCTCACACGGCAGTTGCCACCTCTTTCGTACCATTGACCTTACAGCTACAGAAGCTTTTTGTTCATTTTAAGTCAAAGTACAAAGAAAGGAGAAGAAAAGGCAGACCCTCAGAAGCTGATCACATCCACCACCAGTGAGCAAGCCTGTGCTAGGTAGCAGATCAACCGAAACAAATCATGGGTTTTTACATGCTGGAGGCATCTTCTCAGTCATCGGCAGGGTGGGGTTTTGCATTGCTGCGCCGTCAGCCACATTTCAGTCCTGCTTTGAGGAGGCACTGCATGTGTATCAGTCGAGCAGCTGATTTGCCAGATATAGCCTTCCCGTTCTTAGTCACGACTTCTCCTGGCAGGAAGCAAAAAATGAGCAATAAAGAAAAATGGTGCATATCTGGAATTCTATCTCCTGTTATTTCAGTTCTTCCCTTTGAAAGAAATCAGAGTGACCCCAAATGAGATTACTTTCCCAAATGGATAGCAGATCTTTGCCGTATAAATGTTGCTCATGTTTTCCTACCTGCAAGCAGAGAACAATTGACTAAGTTTAACAAAACAGATTCCTGTTTTTCATTGCTGCTTTCTGAGATTATTACATCAAATGACTATGCTGATGTAGCAGTGTGTGGCCCTTAGCTTAAAAAATAATCTCTGTAGTTTAAACCATGTTTGCTATCTACCCAGAAAATGTTTAAGTACCCTTCTTCTTTGCAGCCCTTTAACCTTAGTATATGGTTTGATATCAAGCATTCAGCTTCACATTTATTTTAGCTTTGGAATGGTTGAAAATATGTACAAATAATTTTGAAATAGGAAAACTGAAGAAAGAGGGGGTGGCCTCCTACTTTGTTTTTTGTGAAACCATGGTTCTTTAAAGTTTCCTCTTCTATAGGAATGAATCTGAAATGGCTTGACACCTTAGAAAGAGCTGGACATAAAGCAGAAAGTGTCCATAAGTCAGCTAGATAGCCTTCAGACTCTGTAGTTATCTTCTTCTGGCAGTTAATTGTCTTGTGAGGTTTACAACCCCTTGTCATCATATTAGATGAGGGAATTATTCTGCAAAGTCATTCTACTTAGTATAAATGCACTGTATTTCTGCAGACCCTCTGTCATCTGCTTCGCAGCAATCCCTGGCTTTCCAGCCTGGTGTCTGCTGGGTTTGGTGCGATATGCACGCAATCGGACTCAACACCTCTAGTGGGGCTTTGTTCTATAAAGAGAGAAGGTGAACCAAGGTGGAGAAGCAGTTGTTATCCCCATTTTGGGATGAGGGATGAATCACAGGCAGGTCCTAACTTTCTTTCTTCTTAGCTTAATGTATGCTTTCACCTTTTGCAATCTGCCCGTTGGTGTCGGAGCACCCAAAGGAGATGGACCAGCAGATGGGGGCTCTGAGAGCACCCCCGAGTCTCTGCAAGCAGTTGCTACATGGACAGAGTTAATGTAGTTTTATTCTTGGCAATGACCCTTCCCACAAGCTGTTTAGCTCAATGAAGAGTATGGTCGGAGCTGAATACAAATCAAGTGCATTTCACAATTGCATTAGTGTACTATAAATAGGGGCATACATCCGCCTTTCGTATTTGCTAGAAAGAAGACAGGATGTATTTTCTGGCAGCCTTGGTGCTGAAGGAAATCCGTTTATGTTATGATACAGACAAACTTGTGTTTTTTATTTAATCTTTTAAAGACACAGTCTTTGGTGTTCTTGTCTGCCTGTAGATGCAAATGAGGAAAAATCATGGTAAAAATGCCACTGTGCTTTCAGTTTCAGTGTACTTTCCTTTTGTCATTTTCCAAGTGTTTAACTAACTGGCCACAAAGTAAAAAAAACCAAAACCAAAACAGAACCCCAAAACCCCAAAGACTGAAATTTGACCAGGAAAACCTCAGTCTAAAGGATAATTCTCTGGTTCCCCAGATAAGCCTTGTGGAGCCGCATGGGTGCGTATTCATTTCAGCAATACAAGGCTGTAATTTTATAGTAAGAATATCTACTGGTAGAAATACCTGTTAAATACAAGGAAGAGATACCTGACCAGTAAGTATTTGTGTACCCTCGCAGACACAGCCAAAGATGCATTTACAAGTTCATTGCTGTGAAAGTTTGGTTCTAAAAAGCTGCCAAAATGCTTCATTGTCCTATGTGCTCGGACTAAAGCGAAACATCCGTTTGCTGACCTAGGAGGCATTTTTCCATTAGGTGCTTCTCCGAAACACAGAGACATCCTGGCTATTTTAAATAAGTTGTACAACCCAGCAGTTGTATGTTGTTCTGGTCCAAGGCCCAAGACTGATGGTGTTGTGTCTTGAGCTTGCACTGAAAAAAAATTGGAAAATTTGGAAATGTTAAAATTGCTGCCTCATGGGCTTAGAAAAAAAATAAAAACCTGTCTTCTGCTGAGTGGGTGTAATCGTGTCCTGCCACGCATGGAGCTCTGGCAGAAAAGGATCAGGTTTAGGGTGCTCTTAAATTGTGTATTTCCTTCCTGCTCTTGTAACGGGAGTGCTGCAAGGGGCTGGTCCCAGCAACAGAGGCACAGACCACTTCATGTTCTGCGATACTGGGAAATAGCATGAAGTCACTTTTGTTTCAGGATTTATGGTTTCAGGAATGATTTTGGTCTGTTCAAAGGGATTAAAAGGGGGTGTAGATGTTTTTCATGGAAGTCTCCCAAATTGTATTAATGGTTCTATGTATTAAGATTGCATACATTTTATCCGCTGTATTTTATCATCAAGTAGGTATCAAATTTCTAACTGTAGGAACTGGCTGCATCTTGAGATCTTTTTAGGCTGAAAGTGCTCATCTAATGTAAGTGTTCTAAGCACACGTTTCTTATTTTGTTTTTTCTTTAGCTATTATTCAAAACTGCTTTTTCTCACACATTGGTATCTTGCTTTCTCTTAAAAAGCGCTGCCCAGAGGGAAGGGGAGGAGACATGGAAAAATCACTAGCTTTTTAATTATTTTTTTTTTTCCACCCAGTCATCTTTGCACTTCTAACATATCCTAAATGTGTGTGCTCGGAGTGGCTTCGATGTGGTTGCAACACAGCAGGCAGCGAATGGGGGCAAGTACTTCTGGTCTCATAACCAGGTTATGTTTATGATGACAGCAGGGACAAGGGAGGAGGTCGTTAACAGCATGAGATGGTGTGGAAGAGCACCAACTACATGCTGCAGAGAGCTGGGAGTTAATCTGGGTCTTGGCATATACGGTGAGATGGAGGTGCTAAACCAGACATCTCCTGTGACTGGACAGGACTGTGAGCCAGGCAGTCCCTCACTGCCCTGTGTCGCTTCGGTTCTGGGAATTTCTTAGGGTGTTCCCATCATTACTGTTGATTGCTTGAACAATATGCCTCCATCAGAGCTGTGTGGGTGGTAGGTGTTTGCTTTCAGGGCTTTAGGTAAAGCTTTTGCAATGTGGATGCTGCTCAGGGAAGTAGGCATCTTTCAGAGATAACAAATTAACTCTGAACATTGTAACCAAAGTAAAATATTAATCTTTCCGATCGGTTAATTTTGTAGCTCTTTGAATGGCCTGTAAGTAAAGTAATGTAATTAACTTTTGTATCTTTTGCATCTGGAAATGTGTGCTGTATTTTATAAATTAAGTTTTCATTAGTCTTGCCCCTCCCCTCTTGGTTTACAGAAATACTAGCAATGAGGAGACAGTTGTGCTCATGGATCTCCAATACATTACTGGTCCTGGATAATTATTCTGTCCCTTTCGTAATGCAATTAATAAAAACTAAATAGCTGTTGATTTACAAATATTCTTTGAGGTACATGAGCAGTGAAAATTTGATAGACTAATATTAATGGAAGAAAGCAACTATACCAGGAAGGATGTGAAAATCCATTTCAAGTCATATGTTGTGGGGCAACAATCTAATTTAATAGTTGACTGATAGAGAATGGCACTACTTGTTAAGTAAAGAGGAATTGGCTTTTTTATTGACAAGGATACTAAAGACACCTTGTCATGTATTTGCAGTAATAGGAAATGTGTAATTTTGGGGGTGTGGAATGGTAATGACTTTTTCCAAGGAACTCTTGGGGCTCAATTCAGGAGAGGTTTTTGGTGTCTAGAGCAATTGGTTGGTAAGTCAGCAGGGCTGTAAGGAGCAGGACCTCCATTGTTTTATGAGGGATGCTCGCAGTAATGGTCAGTTAGAGGCTTTTTTTTCTGGAGTCTGAATAGTCCCTGACGGGTTCCGGGATAAAATTATAAATGTTTTGCAGTAGCAGATGCTGGCTGGGGAGAGTCAGCAGCAGCCACCAGGAGTTTTGTTAATGATGCTGAAAAACCTGAAAATTAAATATTTAGTCCTTGGTGGGTTTTTTTCCTTTCTGAGGGAGAGTTTTTAAAAGGAGCAGTAAAACGGAGTTGCAGTAGCCTTTCCCACTTGGCTGCAGTGTGCTATCTGGATTGGCTGAGGTGACAACATTTGGGTTGGTATCAAGATAGTTCCCAGGATGCGGCATGGAGAGGTCAGAGGATGACAGCTGCCTTTCCTCCACAGCTGAGGAGGTCTTACCACCACTGCCTACAAGCTTGCTAGATATTTGGCACCTAGTTGGAATGTAGAAGTTCTAGCCCTTCTTGTTTTGCAGTTCATGTTATATTTGCAGGTTTACTCCCCAGCTGTTCCTCTTCTCCCTTTTCTCTCCCTTCAGCAAAGATGCCTATGGCCTGTGAAGCCAATTCTTCAAGCTTTGCTTTTGCAGTTTCTGAGCAGCACAGAGTGTTTTCTTCAGGGCAGGGTCATGCAATTGTGTTTAAAAATAAGTTTGTGATGTTTACATGTAGTAGGTGATTTGAAATGCTGAACTTCCACCTCCCTCAAGATGCTGCAAGGGCTGTGCAGGGCCAGCCCTGGGCTGCTCCCCTGTCGTGGCATGGGGATGCTGGGCAGGGAGGTGCAACCTCAGTCCAAAAACCCACCTGGTTTCATATGAACAGCAATATTTTCAAGGCACTCATCCTTTGTCTTCCTCCTTTCTGTTCCTTTAATTAATCTCTCTGCTGCTTGTTTCCTCTCCTGCTTTCTTTTCTCGACTTGATCTTTTTAGTGGGCTAGATAATTGCATTTACTGAGTGTCCTTCCTGCTGCTGAGCACCGTGGCTGTAATCTCCTCCACCTGAGAAATGGTTTCCTTTGAACAACCTGGTGTCTGACTCAAAGTTACGTGTTAATTAAATGCAAAAAAAAAATAAAAGTGCGTTACGTGTTAATTAAATGCAAAAAAAAAAAAAAAGTGCATGTGTATATGTATATATTTGAGTTATGTAGTTTCAGCAAACAAAAATCTGGTTAGCTGAAAGACAGTTATGAGTGCACACCACTAGCACTGCTTTTTGGTCTCTCAATTACAGATGAGTGCACAAAAGTCTTTAATTATATGATCACGTGGCTGTTTTTTCAGTATCATCGTATATATGGAATTTCCACAGATCTTAAATGCTAACGGGAGTTTAAAATATCTGGAGATTGTGTAATTAAAGATGGTACCATGCAAGTAAGGTGGAAATTGTGTGTTTAGCAATAACTGATTTTAGCATATTGAGGTTGTATTTTTCAGAGTATTTCCAAGAGGTGGCCTCTGAGTTTGCGGTACATTTACCCATGCTTGAACCAGCCGCTGGCAGCAGGTACCACACCAGCAGGATTCGTTGGTGGAGTTGGTGGGAGGGTCCCTGACCTTCTTATCAGTGAGCCATGATGGAGCAGAGCAGCATCAGAGCATCGCCTTCCTTCCTGGGTTCCAGGGGGGTTTGAGATTTCTGATCCTCCCCCTATCACATGCACACACATCCACGAGCCTCCTTGTCCCCAGGAATTGTGTGTTAAGTGGTTTTGGATACTCACTGTCTTCCACTTGTTCATGCATCTTCCCATACTTCTCTTTGTGTAAAGAGAATTAAACCGAAGGAGCACAGAGGAAGGCTGAGCTGGAGCTGGAAAAGCTTTAGGTTGTACCCTGACGGGTGAACTGTTCTCTCCCCTCAGTCTGCAGACCCAGGACTGGATGACCAGCGTGCAAGGAACCCAGTTGTTCACACCATGGGGAGTTGTCATTTTTTTTCAATGTGGTGTTAATAGAGAGATTGCTTATGAAGCAGAAATCTTTATGGAAAAGTTACTTCCCCCAGAACAACTCCATTTGTTGTACACCAATATGTATGGTTTGGGTTTTTTTTCCCCTGCCAAAGCACTCCTCTGACCTACCTACCACAAAGCTAGACCTAGCAGATACACTGGGGCCTGTGTCCCTGGTGCAAGGTCTGTTGACGTGATCCTTTACGCATAATGTGACAGAAAATTCTCCATACAACTATCGTTTTCACAGTACTTAGGCTATCTGACAGTCCAAATGTAGAGTAGCCTTGGGAATTTTGTGGCCAAGAAGAAACCAAGTAGTAGAAGAAACCGAGTAATGACTTCCTTGATTCAGCTACTCGTGTCCTGCGCACAGCGCTGTGTCTCTGCAAGTCGTGTACAAAGTTCAAAACAGACCTATAGAAACAAGGGAGATAAATTATGGCTTTGTCATAATTCACCACTGTATTAGATTGGGGGAAAAGAAATCAGAAAGCCCAGGATACATAAACTAAGGCATGTGACAAGCAGTAGCATCGCAGGCACCTGGATGGCACCTTCTCTCTCAGGCAGAAGTCAGGAGGGACCTTTTGTGTGGGAGCACAGACATACCCAAAGGATCAAGAGCTGGAAGTGGTTTGCAGCACTGGAAACACCTGACAGCATTAATGAAGGATGGGTTAGTATGGCAATATGACTTTTTTTTGTGCTTCCACAGCAACAAAGATCAAGATGACATCTATTAAAGTTAAGGAGCTGTGCTCCTGTCAAACCTGTCGGTCCCAGAGGAACGCTGTTGAAAGCTGTCGTGATTTGAGCCTGCGAAGGGGTAGCCTGATAAAGCAGGAGGGTATTTGCTAAAATTTTCCAGTTTAGTTTCAAGTAGTGATCACCCTTGAGGGAGTTAATGTTTCATAAAGCACTGGATGTGACGTGGGGCTGTAGTAGGAACCACTCAACAGCTTAGGGAAGAGCTGCCCCTGTCTTGCCTAGCTTTAGGGCAAGTGTCCTTTCAACACTGCAGAAGGCCTCCACGGAGGGTCTGGTTTTTCTTATACTGAATGTCTCAGTCTCCTTTTTTTCCCCAAAAAAACCAACCCTAGCAGTCACATCTGCCTTGTGCCAAAGCAGTAGTTAGCATTCCTAGCTAACATGTTAGGATTGTGTAGGAAAAAGAAAAAATACTTGAGGGTGGTCTTTTCAGATGTGCGTCAATCTGTGTAGTACATTCAGATTTTTAAGCAGTTTTTTTGTCAGTTTATTTATCTTTTGTTGGCAGAATTGGTGTGTTGTTTGTGCACCTGCACTCTGTTTAATATCTGGTAGTGTCCACTGCCTCAGTTTCCAGCCGTGGCTGTATTTTAGATTGGATTAAGGAACAGGTAACTTCCTTTGTGAAATCTGAATGAGCATTTTCAGGTAGTCCTTTGAGAAAAATAGGTTGGTTTATTTCCTAAGCTTTTTTTTTCTATTTAGTTCACGTGAGTAAAAACAGCATGATCGCCAAGATAAATTGCCTTGGAGTTGATAGCTTTGAGGGTTGATGACAGAGGAAGACGACAGGCTGCTCACTCAATGCTGGTTGATCTCCAGCGAAATTTCACTCTCAACCCACGTCCAGGTGGATCGGAAATCCACCCCCACAGCTGTGAATCTCAGCAGTTAAGTCAGAATGGAAATAGCCATGTAGAATCAAAACAGCCATGTAGATGCTGCTTTCTTAGAGTGCTGGAAGTTGGAGCTAAGAAGGTAACTTAGATATCCTCCATTACCTAATAGTTAGTTTGAGAAATATTGATCTACAGGATTTTTGCAACTTCTTTCTCTAACTGTTGACTTTTTTTTTTTGGCATCTTTGACGTAGCTTCTGCTGATATCCAGGCAGTTGATACTCACGTTCAGTAACAGAGTTGGAATAATCTGAAGAGGTCATCTCATCCCTCTTGTGCTCCAAAACAGGCTGGACTTCAACGTGTGGCACTCGTGGCTGATGACTTTTTAAAGCCCTCTGATGATGGAAGCTGCGACCACCCAAGCAGTCTAATTCATAGAATCACAGAATGGCTTGGGCTGGAAGGGATCTTAAAGATCATCCAGTTCCAACCCCCCTGCCATGGGCAGGGACACCTCCCACCAGCCCAGGTTGCTCAAAGCCTCATCCAGCCTGGCCTTGAACCCCTCCAGGGATGATTCCTTGACTGTCCCTGCAGTTAATTATTTTTCCTGATGTCTAGCCTGGCTCTTTCTAGAGTTAAGCCCACTGCTGCTGGTGTCCTGCCGGTGTAGCTGCGGAGCTCAGAGTATTTAATCTTTGCAATGGCACTGTAGATGATGTTTGGCGTGTTTTGCGATTAGCATCTAAGTGGCTCACCTACTGTTATGTGTTTCAGTTAAGTTGCATCAAAATCTGTTATGATTGTTAACAAATATTTTTAGAAAAAGCAATTCACTCGTTTGGCTAAATATAGCTTTTAGCTTTCAAGTCTCTGAGAGAGGAGAGCACGTGAATCTTTGATCCGTGGCATTCCTCGTGATCACAGCATGAGGAGTATTTTCTGCACCTGGCAGAAAGCACGGTACAGAGAAATTTGTTAAGACACAAAGCTTTCATTTTGCAGAATAGATGTGTTTTGTTATGGATGAAGGATAAATCTTGGCATGCCCTTCAATACAGAGGTAAGAGATACTGAAGAACAAATTTGAGGCACAAAAGTGTGGTTAGAAACTTTTTCTCTGTGATGTGACTGAAGTACTACTTACCTCCTGTCTAATACTTGATACGTCACTAAAAATAGAGAAGAGAAGCTCACCCATCATCCCTGTTGATGACAGCAGAGACAAATCTGTCCTTAGATGTCTAAAATAGGGCTGCAATGTAGATTGGCTTTTTAAATTTTTTTTTTAAGCTTGATGTTTAACAAAAGATTTCTCCAAAAGTCACAGTGAGTCCAGATATATTCGATGGAGTTATGCTTTTTTGTGTTGTTTTATCTTTTTAACTGAGCCGGAGATAGCTTCATTACCACTGTTGCTGTGGTAATGGCACTTAGCGATGTCTGGAAGAAATTTTTCTCACAGGAACAACCAGAGTTTTCTTTCCCCCCACCCCCTAGTAATTGTTTCAATATTATAAGTTGATATGCTCATTTATCACTGCAATCATTATTAATGAGTGCTGGTTTTCTTTGTCACATTGCCATGGCAACTGGGTGACATGTTTGAGTAGAATTATCTGTTTCCAGATGGAGATCTTCATTCATAAGATTTGCCTACTGAGAATTTTTGCAGCATTCTTCTTCCCTTGCCCTTCCAAAGAGTTTTGTGCTAAAGGCGTAATGCTTTCTGATTTATATCCTGTGATGGATTTTGTGGTGGATGTTATGCTCGACAAGATTTCTGTCTTTTATTTGTGGTTCATTTCTGTTGCTTTTCTTTCAGTTCAACTGGGCTGGTTTTCCTGAACTCGGTATTTGCTGTGGCAGTCCTGTAAGCCCATTCCTCACCAATCTGAGTTGTTGGAAATCTTCTCTTTTTATATAATATACCACACAATGAAAGCCAGTACTTGATTTTTCCTTTTATGCATGAAAGAAGCATAAAGATATATTTCTCTTTATCTATGATATACCACATTGAGTGATAGTGTCCTCAAATTTTTATCGTATTTACTACTTGATTTTCAATTTTGCACGTGAAAGAAGCATAAAGACCTTTCACTTTCATTTTTTTGTTGGTTTTTTTTTTTATGTAAAACTGTATTTAGGAAGAAGAAAAAAGGCATTATTCTTTAGCAAGATAGAGCAAGGCAAATATGCTTAGAACTTTGTATAATTTCCTTTATCATGGACTTCTTACAGTTTTAAAGGTCTTGTTGACTGTCAGACTTGACTGAGATCAGGTAGGACGTAATTAACAGTTCAGAATCTCTGGGTTTGTTTCTAATCACTTAGACCAAAATATCTCAAAATGCAGTATTTACTTTAGTAGAAATCAAAAGGTGAATTTAGCATCCTTTACTTCTTCAGTTCCAGATGTACTTTTAGCTTATCAAGCAAAACCTAGTTAGCAGTTTTTGCAGATAGCTAAAGGTGTTGTGTTTAGGGAAGGCATCAAATGCCTGTTCCTTCAACCATCTTTCATCTAATTTTCATATTAATTTAAAGCCATTAATGACCATGCACCCCATGACACACTTCAAGGTATGTCTGTCGATTGAACATCCATTCTTTTGAATTTGCAGTGCTTTCATCCTGATAATAACTTTAGAGCAAGAACAATCTCATCAGCTCAGAATTTGTGGTTTCTGAACACCCCATCTTACATATATCTTGCCTATAGAAGATAACATTTATCTTTGCATAGTCAAAAAAGTCTATACATAGTTGTGTCCTCCCAATAATAACAAAAAACAGTGCAAGACCTGTTTTCCCTAAATACGTATTTGAGTTTAATTGCTATATTTGGTATATTTGAACTAATGAATGTTTTGTCTGTGAAGAGCAAGGTGTTAACGCATCAGACCCGTTTCTTCTCCATTATACCAACTACCACTGTCCTCCCTAGCGAAGCTGCTCACTTCCACCTTCTCCCCCTTTGCACCTGTTGGTTGCCTTTTTGGTTGACTGCTCATTGCAGTCAACAGTCTTGGATGGGAACATGCTAGATATTGACTGGTCCCATTACTTTCAGGAACTGCTGCATTTCTCACGTCAAGTCTCTCCTTGAACAGACTTGTGATGGGCCCATAAAAATGAAGATATTTTTCAGCTTAGCTTGATTCAGGGAAGAAAATGGGAGTTCAACATGAATATGAAGGGTACAGTTTGTGTCACTGAGTTCTGTAAATGCCAGAGGGAGACCTGTGAGCAAAATCTAGTGTTCCTTCTTAGGTAGCAGGAAGGTTGCAGGTATAAATATCAACATCTTATCTGTGATTCAGGTAGTTACTCGTATTTAAACAGCCTATTGCAATGGCTATTGAAAGTAGTTAGAGGTGGGGTTTTTCCTGTGTGCATTGTCTAGTTCTGAAAGTGGATGTTTCCAGGTATGCCTCATCGTACCTGCAAAGCTGTAGGGCTTGTAGTCAGCTGCATACTTCTCCTTTTTATTTCTGTGGCACTATAATTGCTTAGCTGTTTTTTTCTTTCCTTGAAAGTATAATCGTATCTATTTATACCTACCTCCAGCAAGTGACTACTCAGTATGAGCTAATGTTGCCAATATATTGTATTTGTGCTCCTTATTTTAAGGAAAATATTTTGCCTGTGATAGGAAATTATGAGAGTTTATGAGTAATAATATTGCTTCTAACTTAACGTTGCTGATCCATTCCCTTCGTCTCTGTGTATATCTGATAAAGCAGTTGTTCATGGCTCAGTCTTCTCTTCTGCTGCCATTAACTGAAATTAGGTTGATTGCTGGTTTTCCACAGGCCAGCACTGTGTTCGCCTCTTTGTCTGATATTGGTATATGCACCGTTTGCTCCAAACACATGGGTTTGATGGAGTTGCTAGCTGCTTGGCACTTCTGTCTGTTAATCATTTATTTAGGCACTGAAGGCTGAGTGATGACCACTCATCCTGCTGCTTCTTTACTGTGCCTCATCCCCAACAGATAGACTCCTGGCCTTTAAGGCAGGTCGTCGTCAGCTTTAGGTTGTGTCAAATTTACATTGCTTTTTGAGAGACAAGTAGAGATTTCTGATGTCCAAACACATATTGTATAATAGAGCCATGACATTAATATTCATGTTGTAAGACACTCTCTATTAAAAGAATAATTCCACTAACATCTGCAGAAGCAGGTGTCTTCTCCTGTGACCTCCTGAATTTCTTTTATCTATATTCTTCTAGGGAGAAGATGGATTTCTCTGAAGTAAGGCTTGCTAGTTGGCATGGCGTATTGAGCTTGTCCTGAAAATGTAATGGAAAATGACTGGTTTATTTTTGGAAGCTTTCTTGCTGCTGCATGTCTTGGGCATGAATTGTCCAGACATTTGCTCTTCTGCAGTTGGTAGGACAGAGGGAAGAGTAATGCCAACTGTACTATGCTTCACAGATAGTTGGGTAGTTATTGTATTCCTAAGTAACGTGTTGGGGGAAAGCATGTTTATTGACCCATTTTTAAATATCCATTGAAATTACACTAGAAATCTGTGTAAAGTTCTTTGCCACCATTTCAGGGCTACTTGGTGCATCTGGCAAACCATGCGGCGCTTTGAGGATCTGGGCCCATGTTCAACGTGAATTTAAAATTATGTTTTTGAGAACTTTTTTTGATAATGATCTCTAAAAAGACTTGTGTGGAGCTGAAGCACGAAAAGAAGCATAGCCTAGAAGTTTACACAACCACAGAGTGGGAACTGGCTGCCTGGGCAGCTCAAGTATTCCTTAAATGTTCCGTGTCCGTGTCATTAGCCTTACCCTCCTCTGGCCTGACTCTGCCCACAGGTTCTCTAACATTAATTCTCTTTATGAATCCTACACAATTCAGGGAAATCTCTGCTGAAGTTAAGAGCAAGAGAAGGTCTAAAGAAAGCATTAGACTGATAGTTGTTGAAGAGGGTCACCTGACTAATAGCGATGAAGAAAAAGGGAAAGCATTAAATGCTTTTTTTTTTTTTTTTGCCTCAGTCTTTAATAATGCTAATATACCGTGGGTGCCTGGTCCTCTGAGTTGGATACTGTCCCTCACACCAGCCTTCTGGCCAAGTTGTCTGGCTGTGGGATGCGCAGGTTCATGATACGCTGGGTAAAGAACTGGCTGAAGGGTGGAGCTCAAAGGGTCGTAGTGAATGGGGCTACATCGGGCTGGTGACAGTTCACTGGGTGTGTTCCTCAGGGCTCAATCCTAGGGCCAACCATTTAAGAAGGATGTGAAGGTCCTTGAATGCATACAGAGGAGGGCAACCAAGCTGGTGACAGGGCTGGAAGGCATGTCATGTCCTCTGAGGGGTGGCTGAGGACTTTGGGCTTGTCTAGTGTGGAGAAAAGGCGGCTGAGGGGTGACCTCATGGCTCTCTGCAGCTTCCTGAGGAGGGGACACGGAGAGGGATGTGTGAGCTCTTCTCCTGGGATCCAGGGACAGGACACGTGGGAATGGTTCAAAGCTGTGCCAGGGGAGGCTCAGAGTGGACATGAGGAAGCATTTCTTTACCGAGAGGGTGGTCAAACCCTGGAACAGGCTTCCTAGAGAGGTGGGCGATGCCCAAGCCTGTCAGTGTTTGAGAGGCATTTGCACAATGCCCTTAACAACATCCTTTAACTTTTGGTCAGGCAGTTGGACTAGCTGATCGTTGTAGGTCCCTTTCAGCTGAAATAGCTCCTATTCTGTTCTGTTCGCCTGGTAAAAGCAGCACAAACTGGTAAGTCATAATGCTTCAATAATTAGAAGAGTGTTGTCTTGATGGTGATGGTGAATATTGGGAAGCTGGGTACCAGCAAGTCCTCAGACAGCTGAGCAGCGATGCCTGGCAGCACGCTTACTGTCAGTTAGAGAAGACATAGAGAATTCAGTTTCTAACAAAAGCATTCCTTCCTGTCTTGTCTCCATCCTATTGAACTGTATCAGATTTTCATGGATAAATGTGATTATACTGGTTATCAATCATCGGCTCATCAGTGCCCTGGTCCACTGAGACCATGTCTTCCAAGGAGGGATCCCTTACATGCAGTCCACGTAGGATGGTTGGCTGGGCGGGTGTGCACTCGCTGTTCGATCACAATTAATCTCTTGGAATAAGCAAGAGACATGTTTCAGAGTTTATTTTTGCCGCTGAATGTCAGGACCTCCATACCTTCCTTCTTTTTTGCAAGGCTGGGTTGAACATGCCTCTCTCTAAAGTGGACCAGCTGCAGCTTGTGCAAACTTCCTTTGTGCTATTTTCTTTTTCTCGCCTGTTTTCCTATTCAAATCTGTACATACCACCGTGGGAGTTCTGTGCTGCTTCTGCATGTGGGTTTTATTGCTAATCACAACAGAGATGACTGAAGGAGTGAGAAAAATGTAAGTTATTGCAGTCAATCAAATACTTCAAATTCTCAGGCTTTATTGTGTTCAGCCTTTCTGGTTTTATGAATTGTCACCTCCAAACTACCTAAATTCCATTTAAATAAGAGAAGAAGAATTTAGAGAAGTTGTTCCCATTTACCAGTCTAATAATAATGTCTTAAATTCTTCCATCTGTTTTGAGACTTTGCATTGGAGATGCTGCTATTTGATGAATTCACAGTTTTGTTTAAACTCTGTAATAAAAAAAAAGCATAAAGATACGGACTAGGCCAAATGCAAAATGATGTTGTATTTTTTTTTAAATATTGTTTTTCAAAGTTAGGCTTATTTAACTGATACACTCTGTGGTTAACAGTTTCCTGAAAACAAGCTTCCTTCTAAATAGTGTTATTTTTTTAAGAATACAGTAGCCCAGAATAATCCATTTATGTTTTGTTTTTCCCTTAGCAAGTAAGATAAATTGCTTGAAAACCCAAAGAAAAGATGTAAAATTTGTGTGATTTCTTTTAATTTTGCCCAGGTTTTACCTTTCATTCTCAGTGTACTCTCATTTAATTTTGTATTAACATTTTCAACTTCTGTGGTATAAAGTTTTCTTCTGCATTATGTATCCTGGCTGGAAGAGTGTGGGTGCAAAACTCTGGAAGTTTTTCCAATAGATTCCTCTGCTACAAAGATGACCAGAGCAAAAAGCTGTAATAGAGGCTGAGAAAAGGCAGTGTTGGTACTGCAAGCACTGTGTTCCAGGGCTAGAAAGAAGAATCACCAAAGCCCTTCTTGTCCTACCAGAGAAAAAAATAACTCCTTTATTCAAGTTTTGGTGAGGCTGTTTCCTTACTGTGGGACAGCACGTGTGTGTTAGATAATATTTCAGTACTGGCACAGGAGCTGGGAATTTATTATTTGAAGAGCTGAAACGCCTATTAAGGGCAAACCAGGAATCTTATTTTTCCTATTACTTTTTTTCACGCTGGATTTCTGTCTGGGTAACATTCATGTGCAAGAAAAATGTTCAGGGAGAAGGGGGGGAGTGGGGAAAGGAAGATGGTCAGCATGGGCCTTTTCTGCAGAAATCGTTACATGATTGGGTCATTGTGTACCTTTGGCTCCGTTAGCGTGGTGCAGGAAAAAGCAGTAAGAAAACCAACTAAACAAAAAAAGAGCAGTGTTTTTTGGTGTGTGGGGGGGTTTTTTCCAGCTTTTAACTTAAATTTTAAATAGTCTCCATCAGCATTGCTTTTCAAAGGAAGTTTTTTCAATGCAAGGACCATCTACATGCAGACTTCTTTCAGTATCTACTGTACATCGCTTTTTTGCCCACAGATAATAAAAACCCAGGGAGGATGCAGGAGCAAAGAACTTGTTTGTATTCAACATATTATACAGAAAACTAGGGATTTAGGAGAGAGTACATACTGAACATCCACTGTTTGTGGTTCCGTGGTTATGCTTATGGTTCCAGAATGCTACTGAACAATTTCTGGAAGCCAGAACTGGAAATTCTTCCTGAAGCTTCACTCATGGAAAAACTTCCTTGTTATCAGTCACATTTAAGCCTTTGAAACTATAGACGTGTAATTTTTAGTTGCTTTGCTTAATTAGGATCTTTTCTAGTCAGTTGTTTTGATTTTAGTTTGGTTTTTTCCCCAGCTGCTGAACTACACTGGTTCAAAATTTTTTTTTCTTTTTTTTTTTTTTCTTGGTGCTCAGATGAGTATAGGATCAAACCAGTGGAAGAGGTCAAATACATGAAAAATGGGGGAGAAGATGATCAGAAAATAGCTGCCAGGAACCAAGAAAACTTGGTAAGGATTGAACTTATCGCTTATCTAATGAAATAACGTGGCTCTGCTTTTGTAATGAAATATGCAATATGCAGCACACTCAAGCTACGGCTTAACGCACGGCAAGAGGATTTTCTCCAAAATGTCATAACTCTCTGTGAAGCTTGCATAGAAGGTGCAAAACATGACTTTTTCCTGCTTGTCTTTCTGAATTAGGCTCTACTTGATCTTGGAGTGAGTGCTTCCACGATTATACTCGCTCACCTCCTTTGCAGATCCAAATGCACGTGCTTTGAAATGTATGTGTCTGTATTGCAAACGAGTTGGTAGTAAAGCAGCCGTGCACTGCCATTAAGAAAATGACCTACTTACGTAGACATTATTTGCTCCGTGCTTCCTGCTTTTACATATTTTAAAATTCACACGGAAGAGAATAGCAAAAGCAATACATTCATAACACAGCAGTCACAAGAATAATTTTGTGTGTATTTTTTTTCCCCCCCCTGATTTGAGCGCCTTGCTGGCTCGTAGTTCCACTTACAGGAAGGAAATCTCAGGTAAACCCTTAGTGCTACTCGAAATAACTAAGATGCTGTTGAAGTGGCTTAAAAATCACGGTTGAGTCACTTCTGGCATTTCTGAGAAGTTGTTTCTTCTCTTCTAAAGCTGAAGGAATGTTGATTTTGTAATTGACTGGCTGGGGCTTTGCCCAGTTTAACTTTTTGAAGCCATCTTACAATTATAATAGTTGGGTGCGAAATTTCACATCTGGTTCCACTCATTCAGTGCAACTTCTTTTCATGTAGAATTGTTGTTTGTGTTTTTTTTTTTCCCCTCCATCAGTAAGACCAAAAGGGGAACATCATCAGATTTCAATGAAACCATAACCTTTATCACCAGCTGAGGATATGCCTTTTGCCATCATTGGACAGCTGTACAAAAATCCACTGTTTGGGAATTTTTCTTTTCCTGAAGATGTAAGTGAGATCCAGGCAACCTGGATACTTTATATTCCCTCTTCTAGACACACGTGCTTGTGTTACACAACTACACATGCATTCCTGTAGTAAATCGCAGAGTTTATTTTGCTGTTCTGACCTTTGTTGCTAGAGTGGTGGTTGAGTGGCACAAAACACAATTTCTGCTTCAATGCCCAGATTAAGTATTTGCTACCTGCAGTTTTGCTTTGCTGATGCTCCAGTGGACGGCACAACTAAAGCTTGCAGCAGGCTTTTGAGGTTTTTTAGGGCCTCAGAAGCATTGCTGTGAACATCAGCTTTTCTAGCAGCAGCCACAGTGCATGCAGCATTATCATCAATGTAAGCACATTGGTTTTGAACTGGAAGAAGTGTGACTGCAAGAATTTTTTGCTCATTTTAGAGACCTCAGTGCTTTGTTGGTCAACAGAGAAAAAGGAGGAATGAGTGCAATTCTCAGTTTTTTGATAAAAATGGAAAAAGTCTAGCAGCTTAAATTTTAAACTAGCCTCCAGCTGTATTTAAATTAGAGTATTTGCCACTTGAATGACAACAAGGAAGAGTCCAGGCAAGCCTATGTCTGCTGCGGTGACGCAGTCACTGAAGTGTGTTTGAAATTAGATAGAGGTATTTTGCACTTTGGGTAGTGCCTGCTTTCTTGTAGCATCTAGATGTTAGCCTGATTAAATTTAGGAAGAGATATTTCTACAGCACAGTGCTTATTGGTTTATTATTGCCGGGTCGTGTTTGATGGGAGCAGTGGGTTTGTTGGAAGGTATGAGTTCACTGTGGAGTTGGAGGGCTGATATAGCGCTCTTCTCTGTTGTGTCCATCAGGAGAAAAAAATAAAGACAGTAACGCCATAAAGTCTTCACTCAGACAAGATATATCTACTTTAAAACACAACCCATCTTGCACACCAAAAAGGCTTTATTTTCCTTTTCCTCATCTTACTATAAGGAGATTACACTGTCTGTAATGTATGCAGCTTTTTAATCCTGGGAATTGTCAAGGCCTCAGCACTTCTGGATTTTTTTAAAGGGGTTTCACTGTTCGAGTTCTCCTCAGTAAACATGTTTTAGTTTGCTGCTTAGAAGATGGGTTAAGCTACCCATCACTCAGGCTTTAGTTTTCTTAACGTGTGAAAAAGTTGGCAAGCGCTTACATAATCCCATCTTCTCATCAGCCATTTCCAGGCAACAGAAATTTTAGGAATAAGAAAAGGCGATGGGAGAATCGACCGGCCCTTTTCCCTCCTCTCTTGTTGCTTAATCCCACGTTTCTTTGTTATGACAGGGCTGCTAATTCACATCTCCTTCAGAAACGCAGCCCGGATGGGATGTATAACCTCAGTGTCATTATAGTCGGTTCCCAGGGAACTGCTGTGCTGTGGGTTATCCTCTGATACTTGTGCTTGAATTATGTTGTTCAGATGCCATCGAATTTTTTGGTCCCATTATCATCACTGTTACTTCTTTTAAGGTACTTCGAAGTCTCTCTGGAAAAAAAAAAAAAATCTCTGCTCAAGTGAAAATAAAACCGCTTCCCTTATAACTTAGGCTCTTTGATGTGGTGCCATCTCTCTGCCTTTGGTGTTGCAATATTTCTGAGTCAGGGAAAAAAAAATAAGGTCATGCAAGTAGATAAAGAGAACAAGAGGACATGGACATGGCAGACACTAGGTAAATTGTCATTTTGTGCTGGGGTCCTGTGGTCAGGGTCCCAAGCTTTTTTTGCTCTTTAGAGAGCTGGAGATGAGCTGGTACAAGCCTGGGTATCCCTGGGAGAGACAAGACCCTGTCAGTGAATCACCATCTTCTCAGCTTCAACCTGAGGCGTAAGCAGGGCTCAAAACTTGAGCAAGGCTGACATTGTAAAGCAGAACTGCTCCTTGGATGTCTTGACAAAGGGAATGGCTGTGCTCCAGCTGTATGCCAGGTGAAACAGAAGTGTGAAGACATTTTCTGGCAGAATCAAAGGTCTCCTTGAATTAAAATGTAGGCTTTTGATGGGAGGAGGGAGGATTAAAAAAAGATAAAATGCCAAGCTTGTTTCAGACTCTGTCACAGTCACTTACTGTTTTCCTTCTGTTCCCTCACATCCATCAGCCTGATTCACTTCTTCACCCAGGTTGTTTCTCTGGTTCTCCACTTGCTGCTGGGATCGTTCTGGTCCTTGTTTCATTCCTGGTACCGCAGCTCCCAGCATCTCCATCCTGCCTGGCCATCTCCACCCTCAGGATGAAGCTAGACATGTTGCACTTGGTGGGGAAAATCTTGAGCTGCCAGTCACACATCCTTGTAGGCTGCAGACGGGAATGGGATGTTGCAGGATTATGTGCTGGAGACCCGGGGTTATGCTGCTTGCTGGCACTCTGCACCACACACTCTAATAGCTGCTCAGCTAAAACAGGGAGTCAGGTCTGTAAAGATCTAGTTGATAGATGAAAGAACAAACTCATTTGCACTGGTTTTCAAAACTATGGACATTTTTTTAATCACAAGTGCTGGATTAAATATATATATAAAACATGGAGATGGTGCTAATTTTCAGATGAGATGTGGTTGTGCATAGGAGCTCGTGAGTGCGGTGTTATTCCCGGAGCTGGTGAAGCAGGTGTGGTGGTTATTTCTACATTCAGAAGCAGACGGGTTGGCTGCGATGGTTTATCAGGGTCCTGGGCTGGCATGGTTGGGAAGGCAGGCAGACTGGCTTTGCCCACCACAGGCCAGGCTCCGTCAGGCTTGTTGGCTCAAGCACAGCCGCGACGATGCTTGGTGCCAGCGTGCCAAGTGAGGTGGTGAACCCCCATGTGTTAAAACTAAACCTCAACTCCCCGTGGATCCGCAGCAGCTCTGCAAAGCCCTGCTGGGGCAGAGGTGAGCTCTTCTGCGCTTCTCTGTCTTTTTGGGGTGACTATGGGTTGTGTAAGGGTTTTATGATGAGCCTTCTCCAGAACAAAGAGAGTTGGTAAAACTTTACCAACTTTGACTTTACCACTCAGCAGATCTGGATGGGATTTTTTGGCCCTAAATATTAGCAAGAGCAAATCGTGGCTAATCACGCAGGCCACGTACCTGGTTTTGTTACTTTGGAAAGCTAAAATGATAAAAGTCAGAAAGTATTAATAATTCAAAAGGCTACATCTATTCTAAAACACACCTGCTCCAGGCAGCTATGACTGGAATAAGTAACACATTTTACCATTTCTAAATATCTAGTAATTTTTTTTGTTTGGAAAGGACTCGCTGTTTAGCTCTACACCATTATGTTAAATATACAGCGTACCGTCATAACAGCCTGTTTAACATTCATAATAGGATGAATTTAATTGTCCTTCTCTCCATGCTCTCGCAGCACTAATGGCTTTCCATTGTAAAATTTTATTGCCAAAAAAGGTAAAATAAGTATGTGTAGCGTATTCCTGCAGCTTAGTGTTGCTTTGACAAACTTGATGAGCTGTATCCGTTTTCCTCAGAGACAGTTTGTAATTATAGAGATACCTCTGAAAATATTAGATACCTAAAGCTACAGGTTTTCTTGTGGTAGGTAGTTAACTCGATATTTATTGCAGTTCAATCGTGGGATGTTTTTGTAATTTTTACTAATAGAAATCTTTTTCTGGTCTGCATTGGCACAAAAGGCTACTTATTGTGATTTTTATGCTCAAAAGAATTTGGCATAATCGTCTGTTTTGTCCTGAAGCTCCGTAGTGAAATTGTGTGTTAGAGCTTGAGATCAGTTCCTGCTGGAGTTGGAAGATTACCTCTCTGGGTTGCTCTTGCTATCTCTCACTCTGCCTTTAATAACATGAACAATGTTTTGCCTTTTTTACCCCCGATAAGTATAAATTTCCACTCCACTTACCTGCAAATGTAATTTTTGTCAGCTTTGCGTGCTCTGTGATTTCCTAACTGTGTCTCAGCCCAGCTGCCGTTCTCCATTTATCATTCAGCTCTGTAATACTTAGTATTGCAAAGCCTCAGCCTCCGTGGCTCTGTATTCAACACCAGTTATCATTTTCTGCAGTGATATGTTAAAAGTAGGCAGTAGTATCTGATCGATGAAGTATATGAAATTAAAAGCCTGGCAGAAAATGAGAAATGAAGCAACTTTAGTAACTATAAAACAGCATACGTGAAAGTGAAGCTATGGTGCACAATATAAATCTTTAGATAGGTATGCAAAGTGTGTATTATAGATACCTCAGTCATAAACATTTAGTGATATGCAATGCAAATACTGGGATATGTCTGAATTCCAGATCAATTTAGGAAAATATGTCTTTAATTCTATTGCCAAGCTGCCCAATCTAGGCGCTAAAAAAAATATGAAGGAATAAGGTAGCTAGAAGAAATCAGCTAGCCACCACTCTCTGGGGTTAAATTTATTTGTGAGTATTTGTCGTGATTTCCTTTCTATGTATGCAAAATACCACAAGTGCAAATTTAAGCATGGTAATACAATTAATTTGGTACTTTAAAGCGTTTAAAGCTACTGCTGCTTACTATTGCTAGATAAGCTTTGAATTGCTGTGTTTTAAATTCATAACGATTTATTTATCACAACACTGTTGTAATACATTAGTGAAGAGCTCTGTAAAAATTAAAATTACTAGCATATTAATGTATGCTACAGTACTGAGATTTCAGGCTGTAGTTTCCTAATTATTTATTTTAAACCGTTTTGCAACGGTAGTGTTTTGAAACACACAATTTCAGGAGAGAACTTGCTCATGCTCTGCTTATAAGGGCAAGAAACCAGAAATGCCCAAGACTGGTAGCCCTCAAGCCCTTGGAAAGAAGAGATTTTCTTGGATTTTGTCTATGCTGGAGAGTTTTGGTGTGTTAGATCCTGTGTTAACCCCTTGTTTGCTTTTGGTGCTGTATGCAGCATCATCCAGGACACCCTGTCCCACTGCTGGCGCTGTGTCAGCTCCAGGTATGAGTGTTGGGACGATTGTATCGTGTTGGTCCACTATCCACTATCAAGGATGGATATCTAGATATCTTTCTATATATAAAGGAGAGGCTATGAACTTCTCTGTCTCTTGCCACCTTGTTTTCCCTTCTCCTGTTTTCAAACATAAAGCCCCAGCTCAACAAAACGCTTGAAGATGCTGTTGGCTCTTGTGTTGGAATCCAGGCAGGGAGAAAGGCATGAAAACACACTGAAAAATACAGCTTGGGTCATTCTGGGAGGGGGGAAAAAGACATTGAGATGGCCTTTTTCTTTGGTTCCTGGGGCATCAAAATAAAGAAAGGACAAAGTGAGCATCGCCAGTTGTGCACTGAGACTTGATAACGTGCAAGGGTTGCTGCGCCGCCCACCCATTGCATCTCCTGTAGTCCTGAGAGCTGGAAAAGAGAGCGGAAAAGTTGAGGGCTGCAAAGCAAAGCTACTCCCCCACATGTTTTCCCACAAGGAGAGGCATCCACTTTGCTTAGATTCTGCGTCAGCCAAATCCCAAGGCCCCGAGGGAGGTCTGTGGAAACAGATCCCACAGGCTCCTTGCGGACCAGCGCAGAGATGCTCCCGCTCTGGATTGCCCCTCTCTTGGGTTCAAGAAATAAACCACAGAACAAAAGCCACCGCTACAAAACAGAGCTACAGAATAAGTAAGTAAATGAAAGCCAGGGATTCAAATTTAAAAGTAAATAATGAAGGAGTGATGAGTGTGATATCAAGCTCCTTTCTGACAGAGGTGGCAGGGTTCATGTCAGGATGAAGGAGGTGGCATCCCGTGCTCCGTGGGCAGGCTGGGGCACCTGTGAACCTCCTGTCCCAGGCAGCTGCAAGAGCAAAAGTGTCATTCCCTCTAAGCAGAGCCACTCTCTGCAGCATCGGGATAGACTGGGCAAAGCAAATGATGTGCCTCACTCAGTGAAGAGAAATAGTTGATTTTTATATGATGATACCTAAGAAATTCCCCTGGGTTGGTTATTGTATGCATTTTACTCCAGTCTTCATCGGTAAGGTCTGGATTGGTGCATTTTATGCTGCACTTCCTCCCACGTTCCCTTTCTCAGGGAAATTAAAAGTATAAAATCATCCTTTGGGTTATTTTTTATTTTTCAAAGCCTGAGATACTAAATAAATGCTGCCCTGTCACTATCAGTACTAAGTCATTACAACATTTCCATTTTCATAAACCAGCTTCTCCAATGTTTTTGGAAGAAATGCATTTGAAGCTGAAACAGAAGTGCACTGAGACGATATTGTTCCTAGAACCAGTTATTTTAAAGACCATGCAATTAGCTTATTTCCGTATTGCCCATTTCATTTCAAATTTGCAGTGATATTCTTCAAAGAATGGTTTCCCATAATGAATTTGTGACAGTTTTAGCTCATTCCGCCTATAGGTCACTGCATATTATATAGACATCAAAGTAAATGATTGCCCTGAATATTCATATTCTTTTTCTTCTGGATTCCATTAAAAATGGTTTTGGTGGGAAAAGTATTAATTTTTCCTCTAGTATTTAATTTTTTAAAATGTAGAAAATAAGTAGATAATATTTTTAGCAAGTCAGAAAATAACACAAAAAGTAATTATGCTCCAGGTGCATTTCTGCAGACTAGACCTCACTGCCATGTTCACCCTCCGTTGAGTAAATCTTCATCTTTTGAGAGGTATGATATGATTTATCAGGCTCTTGATGGATGTGATTTTAAAGTGGAAGACTTAAAAAATGTAATGATATTTCTTTTCTAAGCATATTCAAATAACAGTGTCCAGAAGCAACATGTAATTGCAGTCTTGCTAACGTTTGCTAGAGGAAAAAATACATTAGTGACGGTCTAATGCCCAAGAGCCTTGGGCAGGTGACAGGAGTAAGTTTTCGGGATCACCTACATTGTCGGTCAAAAGAATTCTTGCAAAACCTGCAGAGATGTTACCGTCGCTTGTGGAAGCAGATCGTTTTCCATAGAGGTTGTGTTTTTTCCGTGCCTGTATCATTTTAATGGGCAGGTTTCTGCCCAGGAGTTTTTCCTCTCTCTGAGAAGTGGATGCTGTTGAGGAGGATGGACATGGAGCTGTTGGTGAAAGAGAGGAGTCAGCAGCAGTGGCAGGGTTGCTGTTGGGAGTGAACGATGCTGCTGGCTTTTAAATCCTCCGCCGATTTAAGCTGCATCGCTCCACCCAAGCTGCTCTCCCTTCGCAGTCAGGCACTGGTTGAAAATTCACTTTGCCAAGGAAGTCCTTTGTCTGAGGAGTCCTACCTCAACTGCACAACTTAAAGCATTGCTGCTCGTTGGCTGAAACATGTTGAACTTCTCCAGACCAATCATCCAGGGTTTGTAAACGTCAGCGTCTGAAGGCCAAGCTGGATGCTGTTGCGGTGACATTTCCCCGTAGCTCCAAGTATACTGTCCCACCAGCTTGTGGGTATTTCTCAAATCCTCTCGTTATCGTCATACTTGTGCTTGAAGTTATCAAGGCCACGGACATTGTGTGTATGTTCCGGACATGCAACTTCCAATTCTGCTCTCCGGGAGGAGGTGCAGAAGTGTATACTACTCTCTATAATAGTTTATTGCCCACTTTGCAGTAAACCAGCCTATGTTGCAGTGTCACCAACATCAGCCATTTGAAGGTGAGTCGGGTCACCAAAATATACAGACAATATATGAAATTTGCTGTTTAAAAAGATTATACGTAAAGCTCTGTAAGTTTTCGAGTTCAGTGTTTCTTCCATGAATGTAAGGACTGTGAACCTTTTTTTCCCCCTTTTTTTGTTTTTGGAGCTGAGATTTTTTTCATTCTTTTTATTATTTTTTTAAGAGCCTGAGCATCTCAAAACTCGAGGAACTGAAGCTCTAAGAAAGATGAGGAGTAACATTTTGAAAGCTGTCAGCAATAGAAGCTCTCTGTATCCTCTGTTTTCGTACTTGCTTCTCAGTGATTGCCTGGTAGGTGTTAATTATTAATTCTGCTGTTTTGGATCAGAGGAGATACAGGCAGAAGTGAACACACAGAAATGCCTAAAATCCTCAAATGTCACTGCTGGAGAATAAAGCTGGCAAATCCAGGCAGCTGTGCTGACTCCTGGCCCCAGGGTCCCGGGGCAGGAGCACGGTGGGCACTGGTGAGCTGCAGTCTCCCGTCCTCCTGCCTCCTTTTGGTAGTGGCGGGGCAGAAGTTCATCCTTTTGACTGTTCAATTTGAGTTATAGACGATATTATATGGGTTTGCTCAAGTCCTTTTGACTGTTCAATTTGAGTTATAGATGGTATTATATGGGTTTGCTCAATCTTTCTTTTCAGGCATAAGACTCCTTCAGTTGAGGTGATTGTGAAGAAAATGCAGGGCCAGGATTTACATATCTGGTGAGATGCTAATTTCAGACTATTTAAGTCCATGGAGATAACAAGCAAATGTATCCACAGATATTTCATTAGATATTTAACCATGCAGCCTTAATGATCTCTCAGTTTTAATATGGATACAGTATTGCACCTGGAAAAGAAAGATGGGATGTGCCATTTTAGACTCAAAACCAATAGGAATTTATTAATTTAGATTTATTGAAGCTGAGGTGGTGCCCCTGGAGGGGTGGGACATTCAGTGTTGGTTTCAGGCAAATCCTTCTTACGGTCAGTGCGGTTTTGCTGTAACTTGTTTATACTCTGGCTATTCTTTTTCAGGGGAAAAAGTGTTTTCTTTCATGAACTTCCCTAACTAATGTCCTTAAAGACCAGTTAAAAGAGATGAACTTGAAGTCAGTCAAATGAACTGTTGTCTGCTGTACATACAAGATCTCCAGCACCCAGTTCTCTGGATTTAGTGCTCTGCAGTGGCTGGGGTCCTGTGACAGACACTTCCTTCTCTCTCTTTTTTCCTCCTTTTACCTTTACCCTGTGCTTCTTTGACCAACGCCAACACTTTGATCCCCTGGCCTGTTTGCAGAGAAATGCATCTTTAAAGTGGTTTCTAGTAGCTGGAAGCTCAGCTTGCTCACGCTGACTTACAATGGCTTTGTACAGATTCAGAGATCAAATTTGAAGGCGAGGACTGACCGTTACGAAAGGATGGGATTTGTTCGTGTTTTTAGGGAGGAGATTGCTTCTGCTGTCTTCCGAGGTTGGTGACAGCTGGTTTGATCTCAAACACAGTGAAACAGATTTCACTTGACTGCTCCCTAGTGCAAAGTAGACCTGAACATCCGTGTTGGATGTCTCTCTCGGGTGGAATTCAATGCGTCTTCTTGAGTGACAAGCAAGAAAGGTGGCATCGGAGCTGCTAGCGTGAGTACAGTCCAAAGCCCCAAAGAGGAACCTGCGCTAGTGGCTGCTGAGGGCAAGCGGGAGCTAAATGACTGTCCTAGGAAGAGGTTGAGGGGTAAGGGAGGAAGGGAAAAACCTGAAAGCTGGGCAAAAAAGGGGAAAGGAGCAGAAACACTACAGGGAGAGGTAAGAAGAGATTCAAAGGGTTCTCTGCAACCCTGATCATCTCAGCTTGCCCTAGTTGAGGAGGAGCATCCTTCCTGTAAGCAGTGGGGCATGCTGTGGGCTGCCTTAATGAGACACACACCTTGTTACTGACATGTAGGAAGACACCCGGGTTTCGTTCAGCATAGGTAGCATATCGCCAGCCAAAGTTTTGCTCGGCGTTAAAACCGAGTAGCAGTAGCTGAGGGCACTCCTCAGCTCTAAAGCCAGTCTTTGGTGTGTCCTTTCTGATGTAGGTGGGAGCTGATTGTAACGTTTCTTTCCAGGTGTTTTGTGAGAGGTCTGGTGATTTTATGTGATCTCTCCCAGTTCGATCTCAGAGGGATTGCCATGGTCGGAGCCTGTGTTGTCCTGTAAGAGATGGGTCTATTCCCATCTCTCAGTGCTCTGCTCTGATAGTCCTACTGGCTGTATGGGTGGGGAGCATTTCGAGAGGCAGGACGGAGCTTTTGCCATGAACGTGCTAGCAGCACGTTGCATAATCCAGTTTGTAGTTATCTGAAAAACAAGGGTTTCTAACATTTTTTTTTCAAATGGGCATTTTCAGTTTTCAATTTGCTGCTTTTCCCCTAAAAGCCCTGTTGATCCTCTGTTACAGGATTAGGAAATCAGGAGCTCCCAATCCAGTTTGCAGCATTATTTCTTTGAAACACTTCCATATTGTCTCCTTTTTTACATAAACTGCAATTTTTTGCTACTGTCCAATCCATACTAGACTTCCTTCACCACTTAAATGATTTTTGGTGTGTTTTTCCCCCATCTTCATGGTGATTGAGTAAGAAATGTAAAAAAATACTTTCAGAAGCAACATACAGTAGAAGATTCAAGAGTGAGGAGTACTTGCAGGAATAAAGGTTGTAGAAGGAGAGCACTAATTATTTAACTAATTTGCAAAAAGACGATGTCTGTTGTACTGAGTGAGCATGAAATCATATTTTCCTATTTCAGTAGTCGCTGCTTTTGTTAGGTTTTCCACCTCTTAGGCAATTGTACGCTCATGTCATTATTAAGCAGGAACGTTTTTCGCCGCTGCAGCAGTTTTTTGTGTTTCCTTGCTTGATATTTTGATTGTGCTTCATCCCAATATATGAATGAAGTTGGTAAATATTTAAAATCCGCTGAGGAGAAAATGATGGTATTTTGTATGAAATTATTTGAAATTGCAGTGGATGTTTTAGAATGGATTTAAAAAAAAATTAATTCTTTTAGGGAAATGAGGGGTCTCTTCAGAGGCTAGGCTACCCAGGCATTTTATCAGCCTAGGCTTGCTGGGACCATGCTGCAGTGAGCAGAAGACATCCTGATTTAATGAGAAAGTGAAAGAGAACTGGAGTTGGCTGTTGAGGAAGCTCATTAGCTGTATTAACTGGCTCGTTGAGCTCTTTAGCCTTAAATACTGCATGCTCAGGGTGACAGGCTTGGCAAATCCAGGTCTCCCCGAGACCTGGCGGGAACTTGTAAGGTGCTCCACCGTTTGCTCTCCTGCTGCTGCGTATTTTGGGACCGTTGGGAAGGTAACAACATTCCTCAGCCTACGCTGGTCCAGCTCACCAAGGGGTTTGCTGGTGCTGGGGCAGCCACCGCAGAGGTCTTCAGGGCGGTGTGAAGCCACGGGATGATCTGTAGGAAGGAGGTGAGGTGGGGGATTTATTCCTGGTGGTGGGTGAAGGCAGGGTCATGTCACCTGCACACCTGGATAAGGGAGACTGCTTTTTTTTGTCGTTGAGATGATGCTGATGCCCTATCCAAGCCTCCTGAAAAAAGAAGCTAGAAATGTGATAGACCTGTGAAGGGGAAGGGGAGGGATATAAAGGTAATGTTTTCAGGATCCTTTTTTTGCTGTTAACTGAAATTGGAAGATTTGTTTTTCTTCTTGTAAATTAAAAACTTTTCTTTTTTATTTTATTTTTTATTTAGATAAGATGCCTGGAGCATCGCTTAGGTACTTGCCACATAAGAGCCACCATAGACAATTTTTAATCTTATGAAGCTGAAGGTGGAGGCTTATGCTCCTGTTTTAAATAGAGGGATGGAGGCTGGAGTGGGGACTGTGTGAATGTTCAGGGTTTGCATCAGCTCTGCAGCAGTAAACTGCATCTCCTGCAAGTGGTGGTACACTGCCGATGCTTTCAGCATTGCTGCCAGCTCCAACTAGTTGATGTGAAATTCCTTGTATTGGATATCTGCCGCCAGTTGAACTACAAGTGCTTCAGCCACCCCTAAGGATAAAACAATGAGTGTATCTGTCCATCTGTGCATATGTATGGTTAAGCCAGGGCTGGAAGGGGCTCAACCTGATTTTTTTTTTTTTTTTTTTACTGTAATATCACTTTTTGGCTTTGGTTGTTCTCGTTCGCTTCTGCGGATAACTGAGATCAGCTGCTCTGCAGGCAACTGGTGCCAGGGTGCAGGCAGAGGAGAGACTCGAATGTGCGTGTTGGGAGGGATTCCTGCATTTCAGCGTGTGGAAAGAGGAGGGGAAAATTGGTTTGGGAGAAGGGGAATCAATATAAGACTATAACCTTCAAGGATTCAGGATTTTTTTTTTTTTTAATAAAAAGAAAAAAAAAGTCAGGGAGGAAAAAACCCTACAAAAATAAATTTATGCTTGTAAAAGGATATTGAAAATGATGTTAGGAAATATTCATATTAGAAAAATGCTGGGCAGATAATTCAGGCTCTTGTGCAGACAGAGGATGATGCAATTTGGAATTACATGTAGGAACATTATAGATCTCCTGTATACATGAATAATCTTATTGTGAAGTACTAGTTTACACAGATAGCAAAGTAATACTGAACTAAGCTAATATGCAGCTTACCAAACAGTCTCATGTTTGTTCTCACCAGGAGGAAAACCTTTTTTTGGCTTTAAAGTCTTTACTCCTTGCTGCCGCAAGAAGCAGTATTAGAGTTCAAACGCAGCTCTCCGGTGCTCCGCTTTCATCTCCCACACTTCATCTGCGCGAACCGCGCTGGCTGCGTACTTTGGCGTGCTGCTCTATCTAATATGTAATCTTTCCATGGGATAGCATCAAAGACAGGCAGCTTTAAATAAAATAAACAAACTGCCTGTTAGTCTATGCATGGGAACACAAAACCAATGCTTTTTAATAAGGTAATAATATTATATTTGTGTGTGTGTGTATATATATATATTTAAATGCAGTTTCTATTAGAGCAGCACCTGAAGGCAATAGTTGGGAATCAGGAGCGGCTGCTCTGCCTGCAAACACAGCAAAAGGGGGCCCAGACATTACCAGTGCTTCCAAAAAATGTCATCCAAAGCAGCACTTTTATTCCAAAATCCATGTAGTTCCAGGGGGAACAACCTGGGGGGTCAGTTTCCAAACCCCAAGGTATAAAGTGAAAGGCAAATGCCGGAGAGGGTGAAGGCATGACATGCCGCAGGGCGTGAGGTACCGCCATCCTCTTCCCCAGTGTTTGGATGTCGGACTCTGCAGTGCGAAGGGATGATTTGGATGGGAGTGGGAGGGAGTACACTGTCAAGCCGCCCTTTTCCCTTGCTTTTCTTCTTTCCTTTAGCCATTTGGAGAAATGAAGCTGCCATGAGAGGGTGAGGAGGGACAGATTTGACTGTCAGATGTGTTGGAAACCAGGGGATGATTTCAGGGAGAGATGCCGCTAATGTCGCACCTCTGCCGGTGAAACACCGCGGGTTTGCCAGATCGCTCTCTCTTAGACTTGGAGAGCACATTGCCTTAGGAAGCATACCTGAGCTAAACATAGGGAATCCTCAGCCCTTTCAGGTGATCGGGGGGCTCTGAAATAACTGGCTTCAGTTGCTCTGTAGTTGCTAAGGGTGAGTCAAGGTCAAAACGTGCTTTATTTTTTATAAGGGCTTGGCTGGATGCACAAGTTTAGCAGCTTGGATATTTGTGGGATTTGTTGCTTCTGGAGCTCTCCCGGCTCTCTAAGTCACTCTGTCCTGCCCAGCTTTTCCAAAGATTAATACCCGTATGGGAACGCTGTCTCTGAAGCAATGTTTACACTCATTTCCTTCCTAGGGAAAACATTCAGCAACGAAACAGGACTTCAGCAGTGCTGTGAAGTGGTGACAGCAGATGCAAGGAGACGGTGGCATGTCTTTCCAAAGTACAGCTTGTTCTTAGCGGGTCGTGTATTAAATTTTCTACATCCTCTTTTTTTTTTTTTTTTTTTTTTAAAAAAAAGAGAGGGGGTGGGGGGGGAAGCAAGCAGAAATCTTTCACTGAGCTAAAGGCATTGCTCAGCCTTGCAGCAAACCGAGCCGGGGCTGGCCACTGGCCAAGCCTTTGCTAGCTGCAGCCTGCACACCGTGTAACTCCTCTAAGAATAGCCCCGGTGCTCTTTTAAAAAATTACACCCCCCCAAAAAAAAAAGATGTTAGCAATGCATTGTCTTCGTCCTTGTTGTAAAGAGATGGAGTTTGGAGGGTTGGGGTTTTTTTCCACCCCATGCTGGTGTCCGTTGTTTCGCCTGTGCCTGCAATGAGCTATCGCTAATGCTGAGAAATATTTTGGGATTTAGTGTGGTGAGTCAAGGCTTAGCCATAAATTGGTCATGGGTTAGAAAGGATACGGATTGTCTGTTACCCAGTGTCTAGTTTCAGCGATTTCAGAAACATGAACAATTTCTCAGCTGATGTTAATTAGACTCATAACTCTCTCAGAGATGATCTAAGGCAAGGATTAATTATAAAAGTTTCTCAGTGTTAGAACATGTTTCTTTAGTTAAAATTTGGCATGCTTTCGTTTTACGATTAGCATGAAAGAATTTTCTCCTACCTAAAATCCCTAAATACACCATTCTATCTTGCTATGTAAATAACCATATTAATGAGTTTGTCTAAACAAATCTCACTGTTAAATGCAAAAACACACATAAAAGGCCAAGCACTGCCAGCCAATTCGAAGGCTCATTGAGTGGACTTGCATATTCCTTGTGGGCTTGGTTGTGTTTTAGAAGCTGTTCTTCTGGCTGTACTTGATTTTTCACCTAAACTCACCATGGATTATTTTCCTATCTTCATTTAAAAAATAAGTGACCTAATGAAGTGACCTTATACACTTCTCCTTTTGTCCCCATAGCCCACTGTGGGCAGCTCCATGGAGCCTTGATGGAGATGGAGTTCCAGTGGTGCAGTGTGTGTTGTGCTGAGCTCTCTCCTCTGAGCCTGTAGCCTGAGCTTTGAGCTGTGTGCTTACTAAATCTGAACATTTTTAATGTCATGGCTGCATTTCCTTAGAGCATAGAAGAAAGCGGAGCTAGTTTCTATAAAATTCTGTAAGTGTGCAAATAGCCAGTTCATCAGCACTTATAAAAGATGAACCTAAATAAAAATGGTCAAATTAGTACATAGAAGGCTTGGTTTGACTTGGTGATGTACAGTTGCAAAAGGCTAGATGAGATGACACATCTTCTCTCCGTCTTCTTTGTCTTCTGTGGTCCTGATTTTCCTGAGGGTAAATTTTAGCAGATTCTCGCAGCATAATATCAGAGCATTTACTGTTAAGGATCCGTGCACTGGTTCGGAGAACTTGGCCAAGTTTTCATTTTGTTCACTGTTTTACTTTGTAAAGCTCTTTTCTTATGATTGAATCACTTAGCCAAACAGTGATGCTTTTTTTTTCTGTGTCATACTTCTGTTGAGTGCTTTGAAACCAAAGATTCAGATCTGGTTCCTCTGACTGCCATGTTTGAAGTTGTTTTTTTTTTTTTTTTCTAGAAAAGCATTGCATTAGTCTGTCCTTGAGCTCAGATAAGGTAATAGAAAATTGTTGGGGATTTTTGCTTGTAATAAATTTAGACTTAGATTCTTATCATATGTTAATGTTTTTAATAATCTGACACTACAAATCTCCCTACTTTTATGGCCTGTGCTTATGACTCCCGCATTACGTATGCTGATGAATACTCAGTGAATGTAAGTTATTGAATTGATTTTATGATGGTGGTATAGAGCATAAAGCTGAGTTCACTTAAGGAAATAAAAGCGATAAAAACACAAAGCACTAAAATAGTAACAAAGTCTTTTGCGTCACGTTGGGTGACAGACCGCAGAGGGATTTATAATTCAGCTTTCTGCTGAAACCCTTTTGTGAAGTGGTGCTTCAGCATCACTCATCCTTCAGTCCTCGGTGTCCCCAAACTTTGTCCAGTTACCAGCTAGGCAGAATGTGTCGGATCTGCTTTGAGTTTATAAATGGTGACAGATCCATTTGGAAAGACAGATTACAAACATGCATCATGGCCACAGTCTGAGTCCTATAAAAGTGATGTATGGCTGGTGCAGAATGATAAAAATTCGTATCAAGGGAACAGCTTAATTAACTATTCTTGATTAAAGTAGTACAATATGTGAATTTAATAGCTTGTCTTCAAAAGCAGAATGTGAAATCGCTTATTACTTTGGTGTATCTTGCTGGCAAATTGTGAGCTGCCAGAGGTTCTTCGTGATTAATTGAGTTTAGAGAAACTTAACACCGGGTTGGGAGATACCAAATAATTATTCTGTTCTTGCTTCAAGCTCATTGCCTTATGTGAATAAAGTTGTCAGGACCAAAGTCATGGGAGTGGCCTAGGAATGGGATCAGTAGCTGCCAGGAAAGGGAAGGCTTATTGGGATTGCGAAGCAAGGACTTCGGTTGAATATCACCAACAAAATGTTGGGAGGTGGAATAGTTAGCAGCATTGCCATTCAAACTTCCAAGTTAATGGTCGATTTGTATGTCATCGTGGTTGTTGGGGTCATTGTAGGTATCGAGAACACAAGTTTATTGTCTCTCACTTCTGTCATCTTTTAGGTTGAGCAGCTCTAGTTCATTAATTGTTTTCTCAATGGTCATGCTTTGCAGAGCTCTAGTTGTTCTTGTGGTTCTTTGAGACCTTCCTGGTGTGTGTAGCTGTTCTTCACGTATTCTGCAGCCCGTTACACCTTTGACATGCGTCGGTATGATGCTTGTCTTTTTTGCAAGAGCATGGTATTGATGGCTCATGTCCAGCAAGCTTCTAGATCCTGTTCAGCTGATGTTTCTATGTTGTTTATACCCAGTTGGTTATTCCTGCCTAAGTGTAATACCTAGCACTTGGGCTGTCTTTGAATCGTGTCTCCAAGTTGTCAGGATAACTTTGGATCCTGCGAAGTAGAGCCTTTCCTGGCTTGATGTTCTCTGTGGTTTTGGGAAGTAGTCATAGTCTCTGGTTCACTACTATTCGTCATCCCAGTCCCTATGAAAATTCAGCTCCAGGACAGATACCGATAAAATCCCACGTGATATATTCCTCCATTTTAACAGTGTGCCGTTGGAAACTACCTTCTGTGTGGCTTCCCAACCAGCTTTGTGCTTATCCTAGAGTGCTTTTTCCTAGCATGTCTAGACAAACACACTTGGTTTTCCTAACTTGTTTATGAAAATGCCCAGAGAGATGATGACAAAAGCCTTACGAAAATCAAGGTGGATCACATGTTCATTACCACCAAAATAACTGCAATACGGTATTTACATAAATATGAGACTTTAAAAAAATATATAAGTTTCAAGTACTTCTAGTTTACAACATTTTTCCCATGTAAAGGTTTTCCCTAAAAATATTAGTGCTACAGAGTGGATATTTGCTTTAAAATACAAGCTTAGATTGTGAAGCATAATTGAAAGACAAATGGTGAATTTTGGGAAGACGTTTTATTGCTGTAGCTTGAAGAGCGTTGAATGCCTTCATTACACAATGCTTTGGTATTAGGCACAGCTCAGATTCAGTCAGTCTGATTAATTAGCGCAGATGTGCAAGTAGTGAACTTTATCGTTATGTGATGTCAAAATGATCTTAAAAAAGGATCTCCTCATTGTCTCCTTTAAAATAATATAAAATCCTGCTTTACATTTATTTCAGAAGCAGTACCTCAGAAACAGTTTTCAGGGCATGTTTTCTCTGTAAATAGGTAAATATACTGTTTGGATTGGTGAGCATTGCTGCTGCTTGAAAGTAAGGTGAGTGAAAATGAGCAGCTCTCCTGGCTTGGAGACTGGGCATCTGCACACCCGTGACTGATCCAAGATGAAGAATTAGGGTTTGTTCCTCATTTTTTTCCTAATTTCCTAATTTGTTAGGTTTGTACATGGGATCTTACCTTGACTGTAATTAGTGAAGGTCCGAGTCCTGAATAAAACAGCAAAAAAGTGATGGTTTCTTTGAGAGGTACTCATTGCTCCTGGTACGCTTCTCCTGGGAGCAGGGCTTACTGCAACAGGTAGGCTTGCTGAAATGAATAGGACTGGCTGTGGCTGAAGGTATTATACCCTACAATAAGTAAATATAAAGCCCAAACTTCTTAAGGGCGTGTCTGCGTCAACACATTTTTCTTTGGAAATATATGTGTTGCAGAAGCTGCCTCTGCGGTTACGACTAATTGTAAGACATCATTGTTTTGTATTTTATGAGTGCTTTGAAAAAATTAGCAAAATCCGTTAATATTGTGGTTGGTGAACTCATCTGAAATTGCCTGACAATGCTGTTATTTATACACAGTGGAAAAATCGATAAATTTAATCCAAGGTAAAACTGTCTGGCTCTCTAAAGGAGAAGGCAGCCTTGGTTGCTGAGGTCTGGAAATTGTTGCCTCATGCTAATTGAATAACATCCAACAGTTGTGTGGTTGAATCTTCCAGACTGATTTGACTCACGGGGACCGAGTATCTAAATGAAGTGTATTTGTCATGCTGCAGTCCTACAGGATTAAGAGCACGGGGATTTATTTGATCTTATGCATTCCAACAATATTAAATAAGTCCATTTTTTATTGTCCTTTGCACCTTGTATTTTCCTGGCTGTGGAAGTCCAGCATCTTACTTTTTGGAAACTGAGCTGCGATATGACAAATATTTCTGGCCAGTATTTCTAGCTCTGGCAGGGCTTGAAGAATTCTTGGCTGGCTTTTACAGTAGGCTGATGGCTTAGACCAAATATAACAAGAGGCAGAGTACAGCATGTAGAACTAAATAATGTTACTTGTTATTATATTATTTTTCTTGTCTTGAAATTATTCACTGTATTCTGGGGTTTGTGATAAATAGACAGTCATACTAAAATGTTTTAATCAATACTTAGATGTTAAATAATTTTAAACAAAGCATCTGAAAGATGGTTTTGTCTTTCAACAAGGTAATTATGCTGGGAAATTTGCCTTCATAATTCATTTAGGAAGTCCAGTTTATCGAACGTTTGGGAGGTAGGACTTGCTCTTGATATAGCTGTGGTTTCTCCTCTGGAAATTTCTTTGCAGCCTTGTCAACGGGCACTATTTATAATCACGCAAAGACGTAATGTGCATGCTTTAGAGTCTTTGCAAAGGTGCCTCATAGGTAGGAGAAAAGGGAAGGAGGCGGCTATAACGAGAACGCAAAGCCATGAATCGACTAGGGTAGAGGCATCTTTGTTCCTGCTCACATTGTTCAGTAAGTAAAGGCTGAGAAGGTAGGAGTGGGAGCAGAGGAGAACTAAGTGGTGCACAGATTTCCAAAGAGGTGAGCTTTGAGTTGGAAGCCAAGAGAGGAAGAAAGTTTTCCCCGGCCATGCTCCCTCACTGGTGCTTTGGCTCTGGCACTTGGCGGGCTGTGCAGCCATTTGAATCAGCTGGTGTGAATGAACCCTGTGAAAAAGACTTAAAATATTATTTTCAGGCAGATTGGTGAGTGAATAGGACTCCTTAGAGGGCAAGGCAAGTCCTATTCCTCGCCAGGAGTGTATCGAAAGCCCATGACTGAGACCCTTTTGGTGGCAGACCTCAGTCAAACGGCCAGAAATTGACTCAAACTGCACTCTTGACCTACGAAGAGGTAAATAAATAACTTTTGGTAATGAAAAATATTTTCTGAACATACATTGAGTTATTGATGCTGAGTTTCTGATTGGTCTGGGAGAGCATGTGCTGAATGTCCATGGAGGTGACTGTGCAGCTCTCCTGGGTCCCTGCAGGGATCTCGGAGACCAAAACCCACCCTCCCAGCAAGCTTGCAACAGTGCGCCTAATAGTAATTGAAAGTGATCTTAAGCTCCAGGAATTTGAGGCTTAAACTACACTCCAAATTTGAGGATTAGGAGGAGACCACCTAATGATCAAAGTGGTTGTCTTTCCCAGAGGAGCCTTGATAACATCCTGAGCATTTTTTGCACCCGCGGTCCCGTTAATGAGTTGCTTAATGTACCCTTTCAGAAGTGAGCGGACAGAGGAAATAGCTGTGCACCAGCTCAGTCTGAGGTTGGTGTAGTCACAGATGGCTCACTTGGTGCTGTCTGAGCAGCAGGAAAGTACGTAGATGGGCTGGAGAAGAGGGACTACAGGCACAGGAGCAGGAGCTCAGAGGTTTGACGCAAGTACGCTTGTAAGCAGTGCATGGCCAGGCCATTGCGTTTGCCAAGGCAAAGGAGCAAGCCCTATACATAGTAACAAAAAGGCTTTAATGGTCCTACAACATTAATAGGATGGTGCAGTGTTACTACCTGCTTATTTATAGCTGCCAGTTCAGGGTGGTATGTGACTGCCTGTGTTTCATTGGAAGAAATGAGTAGAGGAGTCTTGGCTGAAAGGACTGCTCATTACACTCCGTTGATCACTGTTGGTTTAAGTGAGGTTTATACATCATAGAATGTACCTCTTGTGTTCCCCCATCTGCTGTTTGGCCTTCCTTTCTCCAGTGAAGGTTATTTTATCAATTCGACCTCTACATGGCACAGGCTTCTTGAGCTGGCCTCCATGCTGTTCCTGTGGCTGGTTGTTTACCCATCTTCCCCTTCGGGCTTTCCTTCCCTGCACGCCTGACCCAGCTGTTTTAAACATGCACAGCAGTATCGCAGAGTCCTTCCAGCATGAAGTAATTCGTTATTGCTGTGATGTTTAGTAGCTGCAGAATTAGTCTTCAGCACATTTGATCTTCTGCTGGAAGAGTTGTGCAGACCATGATTCAGGAGAGCAGGGTTATGGGCATACACTGTTGACCTAAGTGGGATTTGGGCACCTCTGTGAGATGGAACAGTCCTTTAAGTGCTTTGCTGATCCAGGAGCAAAGTGTGTCGAGGTTGAAGTTTACATCAGGAAAACTGTTAATGAATTTAAGCACATGGTTTTTCAGGGACTTGCTCCATCACATCTCATAGCCTCAGTGATGTGGGAGGCCATGCTTTTCGTGAAGAGTCAGGGAATGAGAGCAGTTCTGCATTTCACTGGTAGGGCAGAAAGTGATCCTGACACATAGTTTGTGCCTCAGTTTGCTTCAAAACTGCTTTTACAATCCTTCCTCTTGAGAAGTGTTGGGTAAGTGTCAGATTTGACTGGTAAGCACCAAGCATGGTGTTTCCAATTGTCTTTGTGGAAGTTATACGATCTATTTGTTGGTGTTCTGGTAGAGTTGATAAGCCAGCTTGAAGGTCAAGCGTGGTCCTTGATAGGTCTTGATGTTCTAGGTCTTGCTAGATCTCTAGTCTGCTTTTAACAGTTTACTAAACGTGGGCCAGAGGAAGGCTGAGGAAGGAATACGTATCATGGGTCTGTGCTATGGGTTGTTCAGAAGTTGAAAGTTTTGGCAGAACAAATGACCATAGTCTTTGGTCGATCATAGGTGTAGCATTTGCGGAGAGCCCTGATCACCATGTCTGCTGCTCTTCGTTTTGCCAGAGAGATGAACAAACGGGAAATACTAATCACAGTTTACTGATTTTGATTTCTAAATAGATTTTGTTAATATTCTTAGTAGCAATCAGGGAAGCTTCTGGGCCAGTTGCAGCTGCTGTGCTTTTATATGGCTCCTAGTGTTATAAAAGGCGGAGGGATTATGGGGCTTTGGTGACTTTAATAAAATCTACTTTTGCTGTTAGGATCGTTGATGGCTTGAACTAAAGTTCTCATTATCGCATTAAGATTAAACAAGGAGTTCATTAGGTGTGGGGAAGTAATTGAATGCTAATACTGCAACACTGCAGTGAAAAATGAGACAGTATTTCCAGACTAAAGTCTGGCTTTCTCCTCATTGTAAGTACCGTGCCTATGAATGTGCATCAAAGTATACTTCTGACTCAGGCAGAAAGCTTTTATGGTTGGCAGTGCTGCACCTCTTGGTAGTAACGTGACGGTCCATCGTTTGCTGAACATTCCTGTGATGGGACAACCCGAATAAATTTTAGAAGATGCTTTTCTTATCTTTGTACTCACCTGACTTGAAAATAGAGTGTGTGTGTTTGTGTGCTAAAACTTGGCATCTGCAAATGGCCAGAAATTAACTTTCAGATTTGAAAGCTAGTTTTGATTAAAAATGGCAAAATTGAAATGATTTGAGAATGCCTGTTTTGCTTGTTGTGTGTGATTTTTGTTAATTTTAGGAAGACCTGTTGGACTGTGAGTCATGGAACGTGCAGATATTTTACTTTCTGGTAATTCTGTTAGTGCCAAATAATTGTTTTGTTAAATAATCCAAGGGTTGAGGCAGGAAGACAGATCATCCCCACCAGCCTTTTGGCATGAGAGAGATCTTGAGGACAGTACTACAAATTTCATGTACCCATTAGAGAAGTTGAGCTCAGCTTGCTTCTCCTTCAGCATTTATTGACCTCATTTTTTTTGAAGTATGAATGCACAGTTTGCAGATGTCCCCTGTATATGTGGTAATAAAACTTAATGATATTTCAGTGGCACACCGTGATTTACAGTGACAAAATGAATACATTCAGAGAGAGCTCGTGGACCTTGGTGAGATTTTAACCAGTGCTGCCTCTGGTTTTGAAGGAGTTGGGGTCTCTCATCCCCACATATGTGATCTAACCTGCTTTTCAAAATAAATGTTCCTTCTTTAGGGAAACCTCAACAGTAAAAATACTTGGTACAGCCACATGCAGCTTCTGTCCATTTGCTTAGGAGTCTCAGGTAGGGCTGCTGCAGGCAGAGAAATGCCATCTCTGAATACAGGAGGTTAATCTCACGGTTTGAGATACTGCATTAAAAACAGGAGCTTCTTTTGCTCTTAAGTATGGCAACACATGTGATACATCCTGACTTCAGCAAAGCTTTAAATACTGTGACTGAAATCGGAAGCATGCTCTGTAGGAAAGATATAGGCAGATGGGAAAGAGCCCAGAGGCGAGTGACAAGAATAGGAGGTTTAGCAAACGTAAGCTGTAACAGAAGATGGAAGGAATTGATTTGTTTAGCCTAAAAATACAGAAGGAAACGCAAGTCACCCAATGTATAAAAGGTTGCTCTAAAAGGCATGACAATCGCTTTTTCTCCGTGACCACTGAGAGATGCAAGAAGACATCAGGCAAGGGTTTAAGCTGGGTAGTAGGATAAACGTTTGAACTTTCAGGGAAGTGGCACAATGAAAGACAGGCTGTTGAGAAAACCTGCAGGGTGGGAGTTTGGAGAACAGGTTAGACAGAAGTCTGTTGAAGTGGTTTGGATATGTGCCCTCAGGTGATGCAATTAGATGGCATTTTGAAATATCTTCCTTTAGTGGTGGTTGATACCATGTGTAGCTTTCAGGAGACTAATCCGGTAGAGTTTCACAATGCTATTTCATGTTCTCATCAGGGAGCCATTGAAATTTCCTGGGTGAGTGGAGGATCCATCCCTGGCCAGCCTGATCTTGCTCAGCATACGAGACCTCCCCTCTTGCTGCCGCTCCCTCCCAAGGGAGCAGACGGCATGCCCCAACACTGACCCATCATGGCCATGCCACTGCTGGGATGGATGCACAGCAGCCACGCTGTACTGGCACTGACACTTCCCTGGAGAAGAGATTTGCTGCTTTCTGGAGAAGGAGGGCAGAGCTCACTTTGAGTCTTTTCCATGTCCTCTCCCACCCTATGAGGGGTGGTTTTGGGAAGAGGTGATGCAGAAGGTGAGATGATGAACACATTAAAATCAGAATGGACAGTAAAGGCCATAACAGGCGTACAGTAATTTTGGGACTCATTGAACATGTTAAATGTTGGAAATGAGTATTTCCAGGCCTGTAATTGGATTTTAAGCTAGTTCTTCACCCAGTGTTGGCATGGATATCTTCCTCTAATCTGCAGCATCTTGAGCATCAAAGCTATTCTTACACATCCTTGCTGGAATATTGGTGCCTCTTTTTGCTAACACTGAGATGTGCTTGTTTATCTACTCTTTTTCCAAGGAAACTTAAAGGATGTAAACACTTAAAAACCCAGCTTCCATTACTGATTTAAATGGCTGATAAAATTTTTAAACTGTTTATGATTGTCTTTTCATTCTGATGTATATGATCTCTATTCTCAGTATTACTCTCGGATAAATTTGTTTGGAGAATCCAGACAAAATTCATGCTGATACATCCGAGGACTGGAAACTCAGTAAGTGAGCAGGCTACTATATTCTTTGTGAAGTAATAATAATTTTTTCCACTATTCAAAAGTAACAGCTAACCAAAACAACAAAAAGATGGTACAAAATACATAAATCAGATTTAAGACTCCTCCTGCAGCCGTAATACTTCTCATGTGTATCATAGTACATATGTCATATTTAATAATATTCAAACTATTATGTCCTTTAAAATGTACATTTTACTCACGCTTGCTTAAATTTGCCATGTAGCAAGAACTATGACTTCATTCTCTTGGGTCTTAAATTTTATGCTTTGTGCAAATTTGAGAACTAATGCAAATATAACAGACGTTGAGAGGAGCGAAACACAGACATTGAAAATATGTTCCAGCAGTGGCATTTACATAATTGCAATCTACCAAAAATCTAAAACTTTGAGCCTTGGACAGTGCTGGCAGAATGAGAGCTTATGGTAGGGAATTTTGCTGTTCTGGGACAGGCATTAGTGTGTTTCTTTCCCTTCATCAGCTCTGCTAGTTGGTAGCCGGCGGTGTCCATCTGCATGAGCACACCGTGTGCGATGTCTAATGTTCCGCATGTTTGGAGGTGTTTCCCATGTGGGACCTGGAAGCATATTGTGGGAATAACTGGTGTGAGAACGCCTGTGTGTTAGTGGGACACATGGAGATAGTTGTATTTGTGCCGTTGCTTTATACATGAGACTCATCCCTGTGGGCTGTGAATGCCCAAGCCTTCCTGTTGCAAGTATATTTGTACCGAGGGGTAGTGGTACTCTCAGTTTTCTGTCATCTCACTTCTTGGGGTTACCTCAATCAAAATTTCTTGCTACCATTTTATTCTGCTTATGTTTGGTTTAACTGTGTCTTTTCATTTGCACCATATTTTCTAATTAGTTGAGTTTTTCCTCTTCTCTTAATTTCTAAACAAAAACCCAGGACTTTTTCTTTCACTACTTCCCATTGTTGTCCCATCCTTTGTGAATCTCAGGCTTGAAGAAGGGGAAGAAGTATCTTATGTGTATTTTGCAAAGTCCCCCGTTAAGGCTGGGTTAATGGGACACTCTCATTGTCCTAACATCTAGGAGGATCTTGGTGCACTTCACAAAACTTCTTGGATGTAATAAGAAAAGTGTAATAAACATTGTCTACTCAAACTGCCATTTGGAGATAAAAGCCAACGACCAGTATAACTGCAAACTCTACAAGAGGAGACACCGTCAACATGCTGTTGTTTTGCAGATGGATGGAACTAAATTCTATTTTTAATGCTCCTCAAAGTGTTTTTTTGATGGTCACCATCTTTTTCAATAAGCCCAGCCTAAAATGTGACTCAGACCTCAGTATTAAGGGAGTTGGGTAGCATATGCACACATGGGGTCATCCAGAGCTGTGTCGGTCATCAGTCGTGGTTGGTTTTGACAGTGCAGGAAGATCTCAGGAGGCTTTCCTTGAATGTACCTGATGTGGAGGCATCTCTTGGGGAACTGATTTTTCCAAAGAGCAGGTGTAGAGCATGTTCCAAGAACAGGCTGAAGACATTCAATTTTACCTTTAGAAAACCAGTGTTCCAAAAATCACTGCAGTTGCTGAAATTTTAGGCCCAGCTATTTAAAAAGCCATGAAACAGGGCACATCTTGTTCTCTAGATATGTTCTCTTGTATATGTTTGAAGGGCATAAACCTCTTCAAAAGCATCCCAATAAAAAGCTCTGCAAAAATCGTAGTAGCAATAACCTGCTTGCCATTCCAGCAAAGTGCCTTCTTGAAGGAAAAGCCTAATGGACATAGGCCCTGCTGGAGACAGGCTGCGTAATGCACCAAGTTACTCTTCAGACTGGCTGCGCCATTTATTCCTGGCTATAAATGTTTTACAGACTTCATGCAATACTGTTGTTTCACCAGCTCTTTCCATGTTATTACACACTCGGTGGAAAACTGCCTTCAGGGGACACACATGAAAAACTTGAGAGCATGAGTAATATATACATTTACTATAAATAACTGTATTTCTGTACAAGCTTGCTAGAGAGAGAATAATTGATGACACAGGCTGAATAAGCCGAAGATTAATTTTTGAGGCAGGTTTTGTTATCCAGGGTGGCTGTACAATCCAGAAGAGTGACATACCTGCAAAAGAGCAAGGTTAGTTGTGCTTTTTGTTGCCAAGTGCCCTAAAAGCCTCTGAAGTTTCCTCAAGAGTCAGTCTAGTCTTGTAAGTTATCAGTAATGCAGTTTTTTAACTTTTATCCATCTGGTTTTTTATTTGCTAGATAAAACTTTGAACCATTCTGATGTACCAAAGCCATTAAAGATCTGGTATATTAATGAGAGTTGGAGAACAGGTCTCCTTTCTGCCCACAGCGTTTTATTTTCAGTATTTCTGGGTATCTTTTAGTGTAAGTAAGTATTCTTCATGCCCTCAAGCAGTCCCATGTCACCTTAGTTTCTGGTGTATATAAATGTGAGGGACAGTTTTCAGCCTCTTGCAAAGTTGTTTTTAGAGAGGATGGTCCTCAGCTGCATTTTGCAAGTTGCTTCCCACTGGAAATCTTGCAGACGTGTCGCTTCCGCTGCTTCCCATCTTGCTTGCATTCCTGTTCCCTCTGAAACACAAGGTTTTGTTGTGTGTCTAA